>NC_085071.1:7189032-7454032 GCF_963662255.1 Cinclus cinclus | reverse complement strand
AGCCCTGCATGGGCCGCAGTCAAGTTGACTCCGAAAGGAGGCACTTTTCCCCAAGAAGCCAAACTCAAGAGCCCACTTGGCAGATGTCATTTTGTAGGGCGCGTTTGGGCCTCCGATGGCAGCCAGGTTTGGAGGAGGGGGCAGCTTTGGTCTGGGAGAAATCCTCGTCCATATGGAATTTTTGAAGCAAAAGCCCTGCATGGGCCGCATTCAAGTTAGGCATGTTGGCTTTGAAAGGAGGCACTTTTCCGCAAGAAGCCAAACTCAAGAGCCCACTTGGCAGATGTCGTTTTGTAGGGCGCGTTTGGGCCTCCGATGGCAGCCAGGTTTGGAGGAGGGGGCAGCTTTGGTCTGGGAGAAATCCTCGTCCTTATGGAATTTTTGTAGGCAAAAGCCCAGGACCGGCCGCAGGCAAGTTGGCTTTGAAAGGAGGCACTTCCACCCAAGAAGCCAAACTCAAGAGCCCACTTGGCAGGTGTCATTTTGTAGGGCACGTTTGGGCCTCCGATGGCAGCCAGGTTTGGAGGAGGGGGCAGCTTTGGTCTGGGAGAAATCCTCGTCCTTCTGGAATTTTTGTAGGCAAAAGCCCTGCATGGGCCGCAGGCAAGTTGACTCCGAAAGGAGGCACTTTTCCCCAGGAAGCCAAAGTCAAGAACCCTCAATGCAGGTGTCATTTTGTGGGGCGCGTTTGGGCCTCCGATGGCAGCCAGGTTTGGAGGAGGGGGCAGCTTTGGTCTGGGAGAAATCCTCGTCCTTATGGAATTTTTGTCGGCAAAAGCCCTGCATGGGCCGCAGGCAAGTTAGGCAAGTTGGCTCCGAAAGGAGGCACATTTCCCCAAGAAGCCAAACTCAAGAGCCCACTTGGCAGATGTCATTTTGTGGGGCGCATTGGGGCCTCTGATGGCAGCCAGGTTTGGAGGAGGGGGCAGCTTTGGTCTGGGAGAAATCCTCGTCCTTATGGAATTTTTGTAGGCAAAAGCCCAGGACGGGCCGCAGGCAAGTTGGCTTTGAAAGGAGGTACTTCCACCCAAGAAGCCAAACTCAAGAGCCCACTTGGCAGGTGTCATTTTGTAGGGCACGTTTGGGCCTCCGATGGCAGCCAGGTTTGGAGGAGGGGGCAGCTTTGGTCTGGGAGAAATCCTCGTCCTTATGGAATTTTTGTAGGCAAAAGCCCAGGACGGGCAGCAGGCAAGTTGGCTTTGAAAGGAGGTACTTCCACCCAAGAAGCCAAACTCAAGAGCCCACTTGGCAGATGTCATTTTGTAGGGCACGTTTGGGCCTCCGATGGCAGCCAGGTTTGGAGGAGGGGGCAGCTTTGGTCTGGGAGAAATCCTCGTCCTTATGGAATTTTTGTAGCAAAAGCCCGGGACGGGACACAGGCAAGTTGGTTTTGAAAGGAGTCACTTTTCCCCAAGAAGCCAAACTCAAGAGCCCACTTGGCAGGTGTCATTTTGTAGGGCACGTTTGGGCCTCCGATGGCAGCCAGGTTTGGAGGAGGGGGCAGCTTTGGCCTGGGAGAAATCCTCGTCCTTATGGAATTTTTGGAGGCAAAAGCCCAGGACGGGCCGCAGGCAAGTTAGGCAAGTTGGCTCCGAAAGGAGGCACTTTTCCCCAAGAAGCCAAACTCAAGATCCCTCAATGCAGATGTCATTTTGTGGGGCGCGTTTGGGCCTCTGATGGCAGCCAGGTTTGGAGGAGGGGGCAGCTTTGGTCTGGGAGAAATCCTCGTCCTTCTGGAATTTTTGTAGCAAAAGCCCGGGACGGGACACAGGCAAGTTGGTTTTGAAAGGAGTCACTTTTCCCCAAGAAGCCAAACTCAAGAGCCTACTTGGCAGGTGTCATTTTGTAGGGCACGTTTGGGCCTCCGATGGCAGCCAGGTTTGGAGGAGGGGGCAGCTTTGGCCTGGGAGAAATCCTCGTCCTACTGGAATTTTTGGAGCCAAAAGCCCAGGACGGGCCGCAGGCAAGTTAGGCAAGTTGGCTCCGAAAGGAGGCACTTTTCCCCAAGAAGCCAAACTCAAGAGCCCACTTGGCAAATGTCATTTTGTAGGGCGCGTTTGGGCCTCCGATGGCAGCCAGGTTTGGAGGAGGGGGCAGCTTTGGTCTGGGAGAAATCCTCGTCCTTATGGAATTTTTGTAGCAAAAGCCCAGGACGGGCCGCAGGCAAGTTGGCTTTGAAAGGAGTCACTTTTCCCCAAGAAGCCAAACTCAAGAGCCCACTTGGCAGGTGTCATTTTGTAGGGCACGTTTGGGCCTCCGATGGCAGCCAGGTTTGGAGGAGGGGGCAGCTTTGGTCTGGGAGAAATCCTCGTCCTTCTGGAATTTTTGGAGGCAAAAGACCAGGACGGGCCGCAGGCAAGTTGGCTTTGAAAGGAGGCACTTTTCCCCAAGAAGCCAAACTCAAGAGCCCACTTGGCAGATGTCATTTTGTAGGGCGCGTTTGGGCCTCTGATGGCAGCCAGGTTTGGAGGAGGGGGCAGCTTTGGTCTGGGAGAAATCCTCGTCCTTCTGGAATTTTTGTAGGCAAAAGCCCTGCATGGGCCGCAGGCAAGTTGACTCCGAAAGGAGGCACTTTTCCCCAGGAAGCCAAACTCAAGAACCCTCAATGCAGGTGTCATTTTGTGGGGCGCGTTTGGGCCTCCGATGGCAGCCAGGTTTGGAGGAGGGGGCAGCTTTGGTCTGGGAGGAATCCTCGTCCTTCTGGAATTTTTGGAGGCAAAAGCCCAGGACGGGCCGCAGGCAAGTTAGGCAAGTTGGCTCCGAAAGGAGGCACATTTCCCCAAGAAGCCAAACTCAAGAGCCCACTTGGCAGATGTCATTTTGTGGGGCGCATTTGGGCCTCTGATGGCAGCCAGGTTTGGAGGAGGGGGCAGCTTTGGTCTGGGAGAAATCCTCGTCCTTCTGGAATTTTTGTAGGCAAAAGCCCAGGACGGGCCGCAGGCAAGTTGGCTTTGAAAGGAGGTACTTCCACCCAAGAAGCCAAACTCAAGAGCCCACTTGGCAGGTGTCATTTTGTAGGGCACGTTTGGGCCTCCGATGGCAGCCAGGTTTGGAGGAGGGGGCAGCTTTGGTCTGGGAGAAATCCTCGTCCTTATGGAATTTTTGTAGGCAAAAGCCCAGGACGGGCCGCAGGCAAGTTGGCTTTGAACGGAGGTACTTCCACCCAAGAAGCCAAACTCAAGAGCCCACTTGGCAGATGTCATTTTGTAGGGCACGTTTGGGCCTCCGATGGCAGCCAGGTTTGGAGGAGGGGGCAGCTTTGGTCTGGGAGAAATCCTCGTCCTTATGGAATTTTTGTAGCAAAAGCCCGGGACGGGACACAGGCAAGTTGGTTTTGAAAGGAGTCACTTTTCCCCAAGAAGCCAAACTCAAGAGCCCACTTGGCAGGTGTCATTTTGTAGGGCACGTTTGGGCCTCCGATGGCAGCCAGGTTTGGAGGAGGGGGCAGCTTTGGCCTGGGAGAAATCCTCGTCCTTATGGAATTTTTGGAGGCAAAAGCCCAGGACGGGCCGCAGGCAAGTTAGGCAAGTTGGCTCCGAAAGGAGGCACTTTTCCCCAAGAAGCCAAACTCAAGATCCCTCAATGCAGATGTCATTTTGTGGGGCGCGTTTGGGCCTCTGATGGCAGCCAGGTTTGGAGGAGGGGGCAGCTTTGGTCTGGGAGAAATCCTCGTCCTTCTGGAATTTTTGTAGCAAAAGCCCGGGACGGGACACAGGCAAGTTGGTTTTGAAAGGAGTCACTTTTCCCCAAGAAGCCAAACTCAAGAGCCCACTTGGCAGGTGTCATTTTGTAGGGCACGTTTGGGCCTCCGATGGCAGCCAGGTTTGGAGGAGGGGGCAGCTTTGGCCTGGGAGAAATCCTCGTCCTACTGGAATTTTTGGAGCCAAAAGCCCAGGACGGGCCGCAGGCAAGTTAGGCAAGTTGGCTCCGAAAGGAGGCACTTTTGCCCAAGAAGCCAAACTCAAGAGCCCACTTGGCAAATGTCATTTTGTAGGGCGCGTTTGGGCCTCCGATGGCAGCCAGGTTTGGAGGAGGGGGCAGCTTTGGTCTGGGAGAAATCCTCGTCCTTATGGAATTTTTGTAGCAAAAGCCAAGGACGGGCCGCAGGCAAGTTGGCTTTGAAAGGAGGCACTTCCACCCAAGAAGCCAAACTCAAGAGCCCACTTGGCAGGTGTCATTTTGTAGGGCACGTTTGGGCCTCCGATGGCAGCCAGGTTTGGAGGAGGGGGCAGCTTTGGTCTGGGAGAAATCCTCGTCCTTCTGGAATTTTTGGAGGCAAAAGTCCAGGACGGGCCGCAGGCAAGTTGGCTTTGAAAGGAGGCACTTGTCCCCAAGAAGCCAAACTCAAGAGCCCACTTGGCAGGTGTCATTTTGTAGGGCGCGTTTGGGCCTCCGATGGCAGCCAGGTTTGGAGGAGGGGGCAGCTTTGGTCTGGGAGGAATCCTCGTCATTATGGAATTTTTGGAGGCAAAAGCCCTGCATGGGCCGCCGGCAAGTTGACTCCGAAAGGAGGCACTTTTCCCCAAGAAGCCAAACTCAAGAGCCCGCTTGGCAGATGTCATTTTGTAGGGCGCGTTTGGGCCTCCGATGGCAGCCAGGTTTGGCGGAGGGGGCAGCTTTGGTCTGGGAGGAATCCTCGTCCTTATGGAATTTTTGTAGCAATCGTCCGGGACGGGACGCAGGCAAGTTGGTTTTGAAAGGAGTCACTTTTCCCCAAGAAGCCAAACTCAAGAACCCTCAATGCAGATGTCATTTTGTAGGGCGCGTTTGGGCCTCCGATGGCAGCCAGGTTTGGAGGAGGGAGCAGCTTTGGTCTGGAAGAAATCCTTGTCCTCCTGGAATTTTTGTAGGCAAAAGCCCAGGACGGGCCGCAGACAAGTTAGGCAAGTTGGCTTTGAAAGGAGGCACTTTTCCCCAAGAAGCCAAACTCAAGAGCCCACTTGGCAGGTGTCATTTTGTAGGGCGCGTTTGGGCCTCCGATGGCAGCCAGGTTTGGAGGAGGGGGCAGCTTTGGTCTGGGAGAAATCCTCGTCCTTATGGAATTTTTGTACTCAAAAGCCCAGGACGGGCCGCAGGCAAGTTAGGCAAGTTGGCTCCGAAAGGAGGCACTTTTCCCCAAGAAGCCAAACTCAAGAACCCACAATGCAGATGTCATTTTGTAGGGCGCGTTTGGGCCTCCGATGGCAGCCAGGTTTGGAGGAGGGGGCAGCTTTGTTCTGGGAGAAATCCTCGTCCTTATGGAATTTTTGTAGGCAAAAGCCCTGCATGGGCCGCCGGCAAGTTGACTCCGAAAGGAGGCAATTTTCCCCAAGAAGCCAAACTCAAGAGCCCACTTGGCAGGTGTCATTTTGTAGGGCGCGTTTGGGCCTCCGGTGGCAGCCAGGTTTGGAGGAGGGGGCAGCTTTGGTCTGGGAGAAATCCTCGTCCTTATGGAATTTTTGTAGGCAAAACCCCTGCATGAGCCGCAGGCAAGTTGACTCCGAAAGGAGGCACTTTTCCCCAGAAAGCCAAACTCAAGAGCCCACTTGGCAGATGTCATTTTGTAGGGCGCGTTTGGGCCTCCGATGGCAGCCAGGTTTGGAGGAGGGGGCAGCTTTGGTCTGGGAGGAATCCTCGTCCTTATGGAATTTTTGTAGCAAAAGCCCAGGACGGGACGCAGGCAAGTTGGTTTTGAAAGGAGTCACTTTTCCCCAAGAAGCCAAACTCAAGAGCCGACTTGGCAGGTGTCATTTTGTAGGGCGCGTTTGGGCCTCCGATGTCAGCCAGGTTTGGAGGAGGGGGCAGCTTTGGTCTGGGAGAAATCCTCGTCCTTCTGGAATTTTTGTAGGCAAAAACCCCACATGGGCCGCAGGCAAGTTAGGCAAGTTGACTCCGAAAGGAGGCACTTTTCCCCAAGAAGCCAAACTCAAGAACCCTCAAATGCAGATGTCATTTTGTGGGGCGCGTTTGGGCCTCCGATGGCAGCCAGGTTTGGAGGAGGGGGCAGCTTTGGTCTGGGAGAAATCCTCGTCCTTATGGAATTTTTGTAGTCTAAAGCCCAGCACGGGCCGCAGGCTAGTTAGGCAAGTTGGCTTTGAAAGGAGGCACTTCCACCCAAGAAGCCAAACTCAAGAGCCCACTTGGCAGATGTCATTTTGTAGGGCGCGTTTGGGCCTCCGATGGCAGCCAGGTTTGGAGGAGGGGGCAGCTTTGGTCTGGGAGAAATCCTCGTCCTTCTGGAATTTTTGTAGGCAAAAGCCCAGGACGGGCCGCAGGCAAGTTGGCTTTGAAAGGAGGTACTTCCACCCAAGAAGCCAAATTCAAGAGCCCACTTGGCAGATGTCATTTTGTAGGGCACGTTTGGGCCTCCGATGGCAGCCAGGTTTGGAGGAGGGGGCAGCTTTGGTCTGGGAGAAATCCTCGTCCTTATGGAATTTTTGTAGGCAAAAACCCCGCATGGGCCGCAGGCAAGTTAGGCAAGTTGCTTTGAAAGGAGGCACTTTCCCCCAAGAAGCCAAACTCAAGAACCCACAATGCAGATGTCATTTTGTAGGGCGCGTTTGGGCCTCCGATGGCAGCCAGGTTTGGAGGAGGAGGCAGCTTTGGTCTGGGAGAAATCCTCGTCCTTATGGAATTTTTGTAGCAAAAGCCCAGGATGGGCCGCAGGCAAGTTAGGCAAGTTGGCTCCGAAAGGAGGCACTTTTCCCCAAGAAGCCAAACTCAAGAGCCCACTTGGCAGATGTCATTTTGTAGGGCGCGTTTGGGCCTCCGATGGCAGCCAGGTTTGGAGGAGGGGGCAGCTTTGGTCTGGGAGAAATCCTCGTCCTTATGGAATTTTTGTAGGCAAAAGCCCAGGACGGGCCGCAGGCAAGTTGGCTTTGAAAGGAGGCACTTCCACCCAAGAAGCCAAACTCAAGAGCCCACTTGGCAGGTGTCATTTTGTAGGGCACGTTTGGGCCTCCAATGGCAGCCAGGTTTGGAGGAGGGGGCAGCTTTGGTCTGGGAGAAATCCTCGTCCTTATGGAATTTTTGTAGGCAAAAGCCCTGCATGGGCCGCAGGCAAGTTGACTCCGAAAGGAGGCACTTTTCCCCAGGAAGCCAAACTCAAGAACCCTCAATGCAGGTGTAATTTTGTGGGGCGCGTTTGGGCCTCCGATGGCAGCCAGGTTTGGAGGAGGGGGCAGCTTTGGTCTGGGAGAAATCCTCGTCCTTCTGGAATTTTTGGAGGCAAAAGCCCAGGACGGGCCGCAGGCAAGTTAGGCAATTTGGCTCCGAAAGGAGGCACTTTTCCCCAAGAAGCCAAACTCAAGAGCCCACTTGGCAGATGTCATTTTGTAGGGCGCGTTTGGGCCTCTGATGGCAGCCAGGTTTGGAGGAGGGGGCAGCTTTGGTCTGGGAGAAATCCTCGTCCTTATGGAATTTTTGTAGCAAAAACCCCGCTTGGGCCGCAGGCAAGTTAGGCAAGTTGCTTTGAAAGGAGGCACTTTCCCCCAAGAAGCCAAACTCAAGAACCCACAATGCAGATGTCATTTTGTAGGGCGCGTTTGGGCCTCCGATGGCAGCCAGGTTTGGAGGAGGGGGCAGCTTTGGTCTGGGAGAAATCCTCGTCCTTATGGAATTTTTGTAGCAAAAGCCCAGGATGGGCCGCAGGCAAGTTAGGCAAGTTGGCTCCGAAAGGAGGCACTTTTCCCCAAGAAGCCAAACTCAAGAGCCCACTTGGCAGATGTCATTTTGTAGGGCGCGTTTGGGCCTCCGATGGCAGCCAGGTTTGGAGGAGGGGGCAGCTTTGGTCTGGGAGAAATCCTCGTCCTTATGGAATTTTTGTAGGCAAAAGCCCAGGACGGGCCGCAGGCAAGTTGGCTTTGAAAGGAGGCACTTCCACCCAAGAAGCCAAACTCAAGAGCCCACTTGGCAGGTGTCATTTTGTAGGGCACGTTTGGGCCTCCAATGGCAGCCAGGTTTGGAGGAGGGGGCAGCTTTGGTCTGGGAGAAATCCTCGTCCTTCTGGAATTTTTGGAGGCAAAAGCCCAGCATGGGCCGCCGGCAAGTTGACTCCGAAAGGAGGCAATTTTTCCCCAAGAAGCCAAACTCAAGAGCCCACTTGGCAGGTGTCATTTTGTAGGGCGCGTTTGGGCCTCCGATGGCAGCCAGGTTTGGAGGAGGGGGCAGCTTTGGTCTGGGAGAAATCCTCGTCCTTATGGAATTTTTGTAGGCACAAGCCCAGGATGGGCCGCAGGCAAGTTGACTCCGAAAGGAGGCACTTTTCCCCAGAAAGCCAAACTCAAGAGCCCACTTGGCAGATGTCATTTTGTAGGGCGCGTTTGGGCTTCCGATGGCAGCCAGGTTTGGAGGAGGGGGCAGCTTTGGTCTGGGAGAAATCCTCGTCCTTATGGAATTTTTGGAGGCAAAAGCCCAGGACGGGCCGCAGGCAAGTTAGGCAAGTTGGCTCCGAAAGGAGGCACTTTTCCCCAAGAAGCCAAACTCAAGAGCCCACTTGGCAGATGTCATTTTGTGGGGCGCATTTGGGCCTCTGATGGCAGCCAGGTTTGGAGGAGGGGGCAGCTTTGGTCTGGGAGAAATCCTCGTCCTTATGGAATTTTTGTAGTCTAAAGCCCAGCACGGGCCGCAGGCTAGTTAGGCAAGTTGGCTTTGAAAGGAGGCACTTTCCCCCAAGAAGCCAAACTCAAGAGCCCACTTGGCAGGTGTCATTTTGTAGGGCGCGTTTGGGCCTCCAATGGCAGCCAGGTTTGGAGGAGGGGGCAGCTTTGGTCTGGGAGAAATCCTCGTCCTTATGGAATTTTTGTAGGCAAAAGCCCAGGACGGGCCGCAGGCAAGTTGGCTTTGAAAGGAGGCACTTCCACCCAAGAAGCCAAACTCAAGAGCCCACTTGGCAGGTGTCATTTTGTAGGGCGCGTTTGGGCCTCCGATGGCAGCCAGGTTTGGAGGAGGGGGCAGCTTTGGTCTGGGAGAAATCCTCATCCTTATGGAATTTTTGTAGGCAAAAGCCCAGGACGGGCCGCAGGCAAGTTGGCTTTGAAAGGAGGTACTTCCACCCAAGAAGCCAAACTCAAGAGCCCACTTGGCAGATGTCATTTTGTAGGGCACGTTTGGGCCTCCGATGGCAGCCAGGTTTGGAGGAGGGGGCAGCTTTGGTCTGGGAGAAATCCTCGTCCTTATGGAATTTTTGTAGCAAAAGCCCGGGACGGGACACAGGCAAGTTGGTTTTGAAAGGAGTCACTTTTCCCCAAGAAGCCAAACTCAAGAGCCCACTTGGCAGGTGTCATTTTGTAGGGCACGTTTGGGCCTCCGATGGCAGCCAGGTTTGGAGGAGGGGGCAGCTTTGGCCTGGGAGAAATCCTCGTCCTTCTGGAATTTTTGGAGGCAAAAGCCCAGGACGGGCCGCAGGCAAGTTAGGCAAGTTGCTTTGAAAGGAGGCACTTTTCCCCAAGAAGCCAAACTCAAGAACCCTCAATGCAGATGTCATCTTGTGGGGCGCGTTTGGGCCTCCGATGTCAGCCAGGTTTGGAGGAGGGGGCAGCTTTGGTCTGGGAGAAATCCTCGTCCTTCTGGAATTTTTGTAGCAAAAGCCCGGGACGGGACACAGGCAAGTTGGTTTTGAAAGGAGGCACTTTTCCCCAAGAAGCCAAACTCAAGAACCCTCAATGCAGATGTCATTTTGTGGGGCGCGTTTGGGCTTCCGATGGCAGCCAGGTTTGGAGGAGGGGGCAGCTTTGGTCTGGGAGGAATCCTCGTCCTTATGGAATTTTTGTAGTCTAAAGCCCAGCACGGGCCGCAGGCTAGTTAGGCAAGTTGGCTTTGAAAGGAGGCACTTTTCCGCAAGAAGCCAAACTCAAGAGCCCACTTGGCAAATGTCATTTTGTAGGGCGCGTTTGGGCCTCCGATGGCAGCCAGGTTTGGAGGAGGGGGCAGCTTTGGTCTGGGAGAAATCCTTGTCCTTATGGAATTTTTGTAGGCAAAAGCCCAGGACGGGCCGCAGGCAAGTTGGCTTTGAAAGGAGGCACTTCCACCCAAGAAGCCAAACTCAAGAGCCCACTTGGCAGGTGTCATTTTGTAGGGCACGTTTGGGCCTCCGATGGCAGCCAGGTTTGGAGGAGGGGGCAGCTTTGGTCTGGGAGAAATCCTCGTCCTTCTGGAATTTTTGTAGGCAAAAGCCCTGCATGGGCCGCAGGCAAGTTGACTCCGAAAGGAGGCACTTTTCCCCAAGAAGCCAAACTCAAGAGCCCACTTGGCAGGTGTCATTTTGTGGGGCGCGTTTGGGCCTCCGATGGCAGCCAGGTTTGGAGGAGGGGGCAGCTTTGGTCTGGGAGAAATCCTCGTCCTTCTGGAATTTTTGGAGGCAAAAGCCCAGGACGGGCCGCAGGCAAGTTAGGCAATTTGGCTCCGAAAGGAGGCACTTTTCCCCAAGAAGCCAAACTCAAGAGCCCACTTGGCAGATGTCATTTTGTAGGGCGCGTTTGGGCCTCTGATGGCAGCCAGGTTTGGAGGAGGGGGCAGCTTTGGTCTGGGAGAAATCCTCGTCCTTATGGAATTTTTGTAGGCAAAAGCCCAGCACAGGCCGCAGGCTAGTTAGGCAAGTTGGCTCCGAAAGGAGGCACTTTTCCCCAAGAAGCCAAACTCAAGAGCCCACTTGGCAGGTGTCATTTTGTAGGGCGCGTTTGGGCCTCCGATGGCAGCCAGGTTTGGAGGAGGGGGCAGCTTTGGTCTGGGAGAAATCCTCGTCCTTATGGAATTTTTGGAGGCAAAAGCCCTGCATGGGCCGCCGGCAAGTTGACTCCGAAAGGAGGCACTTTTCCCCAAGAAGCCAAACTCAAGAGCCCGCTTGGCAGATGTCATTTTGTAGGGCGCGTTTGGGCCTCCGATGGCAGCCAGGTTTGGCGGAGGGGGCAGCTTTCGTCTGGGAGGAATCCTCGTCCTTATGGAATTTTTGTAGCAATCGTCCGGGACGGGACGCAGGCAAGTTGGTTTTGAAAGGAGTCACTTTTCCCCAAGAAGCCAAACTCAAGAGCCCACTTGGCAGATGTCATTTTGTAGGGCGCGTTTGGGCCTCCGATGGCAGCCAGGTTTGGAGGAGGGAGCAGCTTTGGTCTGGGAGAAATCCTTGTCCTTCTGGAATTTTTGTAGGCAAAAGCCCAGGACGGGCCGCAGGCAAGTTAGGCAAGTTGGCTTTGAAAGGAGGCACTTTTCCCCAAGAAGCCAAACTCAAGAGCCCACTTGGCAGGTGTCATTTTGTAGGGCGCGTTTGGGCCTCCGATGGCAGCCAGGTTTGGAGGAGGGGGCAGCTTTGTTCTGGGAGAAATCCTCGTCCTTCTGGAATTTTTGTAGGCAAAAGCCCTGCATGGGCCGCCGGCAAGTTGACTCCGAAAGGAGGCAATTTTCCCCAAGAAGCCAAACTCAAGAGCCCACTTGGCAGGTGTCATTTTGTAGGGCGCGTTTGGGCCTCCGATGGCAGCCAGGTTTGGAGGAGGGGGCAGCTTTGGTCTGGGAGAAATCCTCGTCCTTCTGGAATTTTTGTAGGCAAAACCCCTGCATGAGACGCAGGCAAGTTGACTCCGAAAGGAGGCACTTTTCCCCAGAAAGCCAAACTCAAGAGCCCACTTGGCAGATGTCATTTTGTAGGGCGCGTTTGGGCCTCCGATGGCAGCCAGGTTTGGAGGAGGGGGCAGCTTTGGTCTGGGAGGAATCCTCGTACTTATGGAATTTTTGTAGCAAAAGCCCAGGACGGGACGCAGGCAAGTTGGTTTTGAAAGGAGTCACTTTTCCCCAAGATGCCAAACTCAAGAGCCGACTTGGCAGGTGTCATTTTGTAGGGCGCGTTTGGGCCTCCGATATCAGCCAGGTTTGGAGGAGGGGGCAGCTTTGGTCTGGGAGAAATCCTCGTCCTTATGGAATTTTTGTAGGCAAAAACCCCACATGGGCCGCAGGCAAGTTAGGCAAGTTGACTCCGAAAGGAGGCACTTTTCCCCAAGAAGCCAAACTCAAGAACCCTCAAATGCAGATGTCATTTTGTAGGGCACGTTTGGGCCTCAGATGGCAGCCAGGTTTGGAGGAGGGGGCAGCTTTGGTCTGGGAGAAATCCTCGTCCTTATGGAATTTTTGTAGTCTAAAGCCCAGCACGGGCCGAAGGCTAGTTAGGCAAGTTGGCTTTGAAAGGAGGCACTTTTCCGCAAGAAGCCAAACTCAAGAGCCCACTTGGCAGATGTCATTTTGTAGGGCGCGTTTGGGCCTCCGATGGCAGCCAGGTTTGGAGGAGGGGGCAGCTTTGGTCTGGGAGAAATCCTCGTCCTTATGGAATTTTTGTAGGCAAAAGCCCAGGACGGGCCGCATGCAAGTTGGCTTTGAAAGGAGGTACTTCCACCCAAGAAGCCAAACTCAAGAGCCCACTTGGCAGATGTCATTTTGTAGGGCACGTTTCGACCTCCGATGGCAGCCAGGTTTGGAGGAGGGGGCAGCTTTGGTCTGGGAGAAATCCTCGTCCTTATGGAATTTTTGTAGGCAAAAACCCCGCATGGGCCGCAGGCAAGTTAGGCAAGTTGCTTTGAAAGGAGGCACTTTCCCCCAAGAAGCCAAACTCAAGAACCCACAATGCAGATGTCATTTTGTACGGCGCGTATGGGCCTCCGATGGCAGCCAGGTTTGGAGGAGGGGGCAGCTTTGGTCTGGGAGAAATCCTCGTCCTTATGGAATTTTTGTAGCAAAAGCCCAGGATGGGCCGCAGGCAAGTTAGGCAAGTTGGCTCCGAAAGGAGGCACTTTTCCCCAAGAAGCCAAACTCAAGAACCCTCAATGCAGATGTCATTTTGTGGGGCGCGTTTGGGCCTCCGATGGCAGCCAGGTTTGGAGGAGGGGGCAGCTTTGGTCTGGGAGAAATCCTCGTCCTTATGGAATTTTTGTAGGCAAAAGCCCAGAATGGGCTGCAGGCTAGTTAGGCAAGTTGGCTTTGAAAGGAGGCACTTTTCCGCAAGAAGCCAAACTCAAGAGCCCACTTGGCAGATGTCATTTTGTAGGGCGCGTTTGGGCCTCCGATGGCAGCCAGGTTTGGAGGAGGGGGCAGCTTTGGTCTGGGAGAAATCCTCGTCCTTCTGGAATTTTTGGAGGCAAAAGCCCAGCACGGGCTGCAGGCAAGTTGGCTTTGAAAGGAGGCACTTTCCCCCAAGAAGCCAAACTCAGGAGCCCACTTGGCAGATGTCATTTTGTAGGGCGCGTTTGGGCCACCGATGGCAGCTAGGTTTGGAGGAGGGGGCAGCTTTGGTCTGGGAGAAATCCTCGTCCTTATGGAATTTTTGTAGGCAAAAGCCCAGAATGGGCTGCAGGCTAGTTAGGCAAGTTGGCTTTGAAAGGAGGCACTTTTCCGCAAGAAGCCAAACTCAAGAGCCCACTTGGCAGATGTCATTTTGTAGGGCGCGTTTGGGCCTCCGATGGCAGCCAGTTTTGGAGGAGGGGGCAGCTTTGGTCTGGGAGAAATCCTCGTCCTTATGGAATTTTTGTAGTCTAAAGCCCAGCACGGGCCGCAGGCTAGTTAGGCAAGTTGGCTTTGAAAGGAGGCACTTCCACCCAAGAAGCCAAACTCAAGAGCCCACTTGGCAGATGTCATTTTGTAGGGCGCGTTTGGGCCTCTGATGGCAGCCAGGTTTGGAGGAGGGGGCAGCTTTGGTCTGGGAGAAATCCTCGTCCTTATGGAATTTTTGTAGGCAAAAGCCCAGTACGGGCCGCAGGCTAGTTAGGCAAGTTGGCTCCGAAAGGAGGCACTTTTCCCCAAGAAGCCAAACTCAAGAGCCCACTTGGCAGGTGTCATTTTGTAGGGCGCGTTTGGGCCTCCGATGGCAGCCAGGTTTGGAGGAGGGGGCAGCTTTGGTCTGGGAGAAATCCTCGTCCTTATGGAATTTTTGGAGGCAAAAGCCCTGCATGGGCCGCCGGCAAGTTGACTCCGAAAGGAGGCAATTTTCCCCAAGAAGCCAAACTCAAGAGCCCACTTGGCAGGTGTCATTTTGTAGGGCGCGTTTGGGCCTCCGATGGCAGCCAGGTTTGGAGGAGGGGGCAGCTTTGGTCTGGGAGAAATCCTCGTCCTTATGGAATTTTTGGAGGCAAAAGCCCTGCATGAGCCGCAGGCAAGTTGACTCCGAAACGAGGCACTTTTCCCCAGAAAGCCAAACTCAAGAGCCCACTTGGCAGATGTCATTTTGTAGGGCGCGTTTGGGCCTCCGATGGCAGCCAGGTTTGGAGGAGGGGGCAGCTTTGGTCTGGGAGGAATCCTCGTCCTTATGGAATTTTTGTAGCAAAAGCCCGGGACGGGACGCAGGCAAGTTGGTTTTGAAAGGAGTCACTTTTCCCCAAGAAGCCAAACTCAAGAGCCCACTTGGCAGGTGTCATTTTCTAGGGCGCGTTTGGGCCTCCGATGGCAGCCAGGTTTGGAGGAGGGGGCAGCTTTGGTCTGGGAGAAATCCTCGTCCTTATGGAATTTTTGTAGGCAAAAACCCCGCATGGGCCGCAGGCAAGTTAGGCAAGTTGACTCCGAAAGGAGGCACTTTTCCCCAAGAAGCCAAACTCAAGAACCCTCAATGCAGATGTCATTTTGTGGGGCGCGTTTGGGCCTCCGATGGCAGCCAGGTTTGGAGGAGGGGGCAGCTTTGGTCTGGGAGAAATCCTCGTCCTTATGGAATTTTTGTAGTCTAAAGCCCAGCACGGGCCGCAGGCTAGTTAGGCAAGTTGGCTTTGAAAGGAGGCACTTTTCCGCAAGAAGCCAAACTCAAGAGCCCACTTGGCAGATGTCATTTTGTAGGGCGCGTTTGGGCCTCCGATGGCAGCCAGGTTTGGAGGAGGGGGCAGCTTTGGTCTGGGAGAAATCCTCGTCCTTATGGAATTTTTGGAGGCAAAAGCCCAGGACGGGCCGCAGGCAAGTTGGCTTTGAAAGGAGGCACTTCCACCCAAGAAGCCAAACTCAAGAGCCCACTTGGCAGGTGTCATTTTGTAGGGCACGTTTGGGCCTCCGATGGCAGCCAGGTTTGGAGGAGGGGGCAGCTTTGGTCTGGGAGAAATCCTCGTCCTTCTGGAATTTTTGTAGGCAAAAGCCCTGCATGGGCCGCAGGCAAGTTGACTCCGAAAGGAGGCACTTTTCCCCAGGAAGCCAAACTCAAGAACCCTCAATGCAGGTGTCATTTTGTGGGGCGCGTTTGGGCCTCCGATGGCAGCCAGGTTTGGAGGAGGGGGCAGCTTTGGTCTGGGAGAAATCCTCGTCCTTATGGAATTTTTGTAGGCAAAAGCCCAGCACGGGCCGCAGGCTAGATGGCTTTGAAAGGAGGTACTTCCACCCAAGAAGACAAACTCAAGAGCCCACTTGGCAGATGTCATTTTGTAGGGCACGTTTCGGCCTCCGATGGCAGCCAGGTTTGGAGGAGGGGGCAGCTTTGGTCTGGGAGAAATCCTCGTCCTTATGGAATTTTTGTAGTCTAAAGCCCAGCACAGGCCGCAGGCTAGTTAGGCAAGTTGGCTTTGAAAGGAGGCACTTTTCCGCAAGAAGCCAAACTCAAGAGCCCACTTGGCAGATGTCATTTTGTAGGGCGCGTTTGGGCCTCCGATGGCAGCCAGGTTTGGAGGAGGGGGCAGCTTTGGTCTGGGAGAAATCCTCGTCCTTATGGAATTTTTGGAGGCAAAAGCCCTGCATGGGCCGCCGGCAAGTTGACTCCGAAAGGAGGCAATTTTCCCCAAGAAGCCAAACTCAAGAGCCCACTTGGCAGGTGTCATTTTGTAGGGCGCGTTTGGGCCTCCGATGGCAGCCAGGTTTGGAGGAGGGGGCAGCTTTGGTCTGGGAGAAATCCTCGTCCTTATGGAATTTTTGGAGGCAAAAGCCCTGCATGAGCCGCAGGCAAGTTGACTCCGAAAGGAGGCACTTTTCCCCAGAAAGCCAAACTCAAGAGCCCACTTGGCAGATGTCATTTTGTAGGGCGCGTTTGGGCCTCCGATGGCAGCCAGGTTTGGAGGAGGGGGCAGCTTTGGTCTGGGAGGAATCCTCGTCCTTATGGAATTTTTGTAGCAAAAGCCCGGGACGGGACGCAGGCAAGTTGGTTTTGAAAGGAGTCACTTTTCCCCAAGAAGCCAAACTCAAGAGCCCACTTGGCAGGTGTCATTTTCTAGGGCGCGTTTGGGCCTCCGATGGCAGCCAGGTTTGGAGGAGGGGGCAGCTTTGGTCTGGGAGAAATCCTCGTCCTTATGGAATTTTTGTAGGCAAAAACCACGCATGGGCCGCAGGCAAGTTAGGCAAGTTGACTCCGAAAGGAGGCACTTTTCCCCAAGAAGCCAAACTCAAGAACCCTCAAAGCAGATGTCATTTTGTGGGGCGCGTTTGGGCCTCCGATGGCAGCCAGGTTTGGAGGAGGGGGCAGCTTTGGTCTGGGAGAAATCCTCGTCCTTATGGAATTTTTGTAGTCTAAAGCCCAGCACGGGCCGCAGGCTAGTTAGGCAAGTTGGCTTTGAAAGGAGGCACTTTTCCGCAAGAAGCCAAACTCAAGAGCCCACTTGGCAGATGTCATTTTGTAGGGCGCGTTTGGGCCTCCGATGGCAGCCAGGTTTGGAGGAGGGGGCAGCTTTGGTCTGGGAGAAATCCTCGTCCTTATGGAATTTTTGGAGGCAAAAGCCCAGGACGGGCCGCAGGCAAGTTGGCTTTGAAAGGAGGCACTTCCACCCAAGAAGCCAAACTCAAGAGCCCACTTGGCAGGTGTCATTTTGTAGGGCACGTTTGGGCCTCCGATGGCAGCCAGGTTTGGAGGAGGGGGCAGCTTTGGTCTGGGAGAAATCCTCGTCCTTCTGGAATTTTTGTAGGCAAAAGCCCTGCATGGGCCGCAGGCAAGTTGACTCCGAAAGGAGGCACTTTTCCCCAGGAAGCCAAACTCAAGAACCCTCAATGCAGGTGTCATTTTGTGGGGCGCGTTTGGGCCTCCGATGGCAGCCAGGTTTGGAGGAGGGGGCAGCTTTGGTCTGGGAGAAATCCTCGTCCTTATGGAATTTTTGGAGGCAAAAGCCCTGCATGAGCCGCAGGCAAGTTAGGCAATTTGGCTCCGAATGGAGGCACTTTTCCCCAAGAAGCCAAACTCAAGAGCCCACTTGGCAGATGTCATTTTGTAGGGCGCGTTTGGGCCTCTGATGGCAGCCAGGTTTGGAGGAGGGGGCAGCTTTGGTCTGGGAGAAATCCTCGTCCTTATGGAATTTTTGTAGGCAAAAGCCCAGCACAGGCCGCAGGCTAGTTAGGCAAGTTGGCTCCGAAAGGAGGCACTTTTCCCCAAGAAGCCAAACTCAAGAGCCCACTTGGCAGGTGTCATTTTGTAGGGCGCGTTTGGGCCTCCGATGGCAGCCAGGTTTGGAGGAGGGGGCAGCTTTGGTCTGGGAGAAATCCTCGTCCTTCTGGAATTTTTGTAGCAAACGTCCGGGACGGGACGCAGGCAAGTTGGTTTTGAAAGGAGTCACTTTTCCCCAAGAAGCCAAACTCAAGAGCCCACAATGCAGATGTCATTTTGTAGGGCGCGTTTGGGCCTCCGATGGCAGCCAGGTTTGGAGGAGGGGGCAGCTTTGGTCTGGGAGAAATCCTTGTCCTTCTGGAATTTTTGTAGGCAAAAGCCCAGGACGGGCCGCAGGCAAGTTAGGCAAGTTGGCTTTGAAAGGAGTCACTTTTCCCCAAGAAGCCAAACTCAAGAGCCCACTTGGCAGGTGTCATTTTGTAGGGCGCGTTTGGGCCTCCGATGGCAGCCAGGTTTGGAGGAGGGGGCAGCTTTGGTCTGGGAGAAATCCTCGTCCTTATGGAATTTTTGTACTCAAAAGCCCAGGACGGGCTGCAGGCAAGTTAGGCAAGTTGGCTCCGAAAGGAGGCACTTTTCCCCAAGAAGCCAAACTCAAGAACCCACAATGCAGATGTCATTTTGTAGGGCGCGTTTGGGCCTCCGATGGCAGCCAGGTTTGGAGGAGGGGGCAGCTTTGTTCTGGGAGAAATCCTCGTCCTTATGGAATTTTTGTAGCAAAAGCCCTGCATGGGCCGCCGGCAAGTTGACTCCGAAAGGAGGCAATTTTCCCCAAGAAGCCAAACTCAAGAGCCCACTTGGCAGGTGTCATTTTGTAGGGCGCGTTTGGGCCTCCGATGGCAGCCAGGTTTGGAGGAGGGGGCAGCTTTGGTCTGGGAGAAATCCTCGTCCTTATGGAATTTTTGTAGGCAAAACCCCTGCATGAGCCGCAGGCAAGTTGACTCCGAAAGGAGGCACTTTTCCCCAGAAAGCCAAACTCAAGAGCCCACTTGGCAGATGTCATTTTGTAGGGCGCGTTTGGGCCTCCGATGGCAGCCAGGTTTGGAGGAGGGGGCAGCTTTGGTCTGGGAGAAATCCTCGTCCTTATGGAATTTTTGTAGGCAAAAACCCCACATGGGCCGCAGGCAAGTTAGGCAAGTTGGCTTTGAAAGGAGGCACTTTTCCCCAAGAAGCCAAGCTCAAGAGCCCACTTGGCAGGTGTCATTTTGTAGGGCGCGTTTGGGCCTCCGATGGCAGCCAGGTTTGGAGGAGGGGGCAGCTTTGGTCTGGGAGAAATCCTCGTCCTTATGGAATTTTTGTAGGCAAAAGCCCTGCATGGGCCGCCGGCAAGTTGACTCCGAAAGGAGGCAATTTTCCCCAAGAAGCCAAACTCAAGAGCCCACTTGGCAGGTGTCATTTTGTAGGGCGCGTTTGGGCCTCCGATGGCAGCCAGGTTTGGAGGAGGGGGCAGCTTTGGTCTGGGAGAAATCCTCGTCCTTATGGAATTTTTGGAGGCAAAACCCCTGCATGAGCCGCAGGCAAGTTGGCTTTGAAAGGAGGCACTTTTCCCCAGAAAGCCAAACTCAAGAGCCCACTTGGCAGATGTCATTTTGTAGGGCGCGTTTGGGCCTCCGATGGCAGCCAGGTTTGGAGGAGGGGGCAGCTTTGGTCTGGGAGGAATCCTCGTCCTTATGGAATTTTTGTAGGCAAAAACCCAGGACGGTACGCAGGCAAGTTGGTTTTGAAAGGAGTCACTTTTCCCCAAGAAGCCAAACTCAAGAGCCGACTTGGCAGGTGTCATTTTGTAGGGCGCGTTTGGGCCTCCGATGGCAGCCAGGTTTGGAGGAGGTGGCAGCTTTGGTCTGGGAGAAATCCTCGTCCTTATGGAATTTTTGTAGGCAAAAACCCCGCATGGGCGGCAGGCAAGTTGGTTTTGAAAGGAGTCACTTTTCCCCAAGAAGCCAAACTCAAGAGCCAACTTGGCAGGTGTCATTTTGTAGGGCGCGTTTGGGCCTCCGATGGCAGCCAGGTTTGGAGGAGGGGGCAGCTTTGGTCTGGGAGAAATCCTCGTCCTTATGGAATTTTTGTAGGCAAAAACCCCACATGGGCCGCAGGCAAGTTAGGCAAGTTGACTCCGAAAGGAGGCACTTTTCCCCAAGAAGCCAAACTCAAGAACCCTCAATGCAGATGTCATTTTGTGGGGCGCGTTTGGGCCTCCGATGGCAGCCAGGTTTGGAGGAGGGGGCAGCTTTGGTCTGGGAGAAATCCTCGTCCTTATGGAATTTTTGTAGTCTAAAGCCCAGCACGGGCCGCAGGCTAGTTAGGCAAGTTGGCTTTGAAAGGAGGCACTTTTCCGCAAGAAGCCAAACTCAAGAGCCCACTTGGCAGATGTCATTTTGTAGGGCGCGTTTGGGCCTCCGATGGCAGCCAGGTTTGGAGGAGGGGGCAGCTTTGGTCTGGGAGAAATCCTCGTCCTTATGGAATTTTTGTAGAGAAAAGCCCAGGACGTGCCGCAGGCTAGTTAGGCAAGTTGGCTCCGAAAGGAGGCACTTTTCCCCAAGAAGCCAAACTCAAGAGCCCACTTGGCAGGTGTCATTTTGTAGGGCGCGTTTGGGCCTCCGATGGCAGCCAGGTTTGGAGGAGGGGGCAGCTTTGGTCTGGGAGAAATCCTCGTCCTTATGGAATTTTTGTAGGCAAAAGCCCTGCATGGGCCGCAGGCAAGTTGACTCCGAAAGGAGGCACTTTTCCCCAGGAAGCCAAACTCAAGAACCCTCAATGCAGGTGTCATTTGGTGGGGCGCGTTTGGGCCTCCGATGGCAGCCAGGTTTGGAGGAGGGGGCAGCTTTGGTCTGGGAGAAATCCTCGTCCTTCTGGAATTTTTGGAGGCAAAAGCCCAGGACGGGCCGCAGGCAAGTTAGGCAATTTGGCTCCGAAAGGAGGCACTTTTCCCCAAGAAGCCAAACTCAAGAGCCCACTTGGCAGATGTCATTTTGTAGGGCGCGTTTGGGCCTCTGATGGCAGCCAGGTTTGGAGGAGGGGGCAGCTTTGGTCTGGGAGAAATCCTCGTCCTTATGGAATTTTTGTAGGCAAAAGCCCAGCACAGGCCGCAGGCTAGTTAGGCAAGTTGGCTCCGAAAGGAGGCACTTTTCCCCAAGAAGCCAAACTCAAGAGCCCACTTGGCAGGTGTCATTTTGTAGGGCGCGTTTGGGCCTCCGATGGCAGCCAGGTTTGGAGGAGGGGGCAGCTTTGGTCTGGGAGAAATCCTCGTCCTTCTGGAATTTTTGGAGGCAAAAGCCCTGCATGGGCCGCCGGCAAGTTGACTCCGAAAGGAGGCACTTTTCCCCAAGAAGCCAAACTCAAGAGCCCGCTTGGCAGATGTCATTTTGTAGGGCGCGTTTGGGCCTCCGATGGCAGCCAGGTTTGGCGGAGGGGGCAGCTTTGGTCTGGGAGGAATCCTCGTCCTTATGGAATTTTTGTAGCAAACGTCCGGGACGGGACGCAGGCAAGTTGGTTTTGAAAGGAGTCACTTTTCCCCAAGAAGCCAAACTCAAGAGCCCACTTGGCAGATGTCATTTTATAGGGCGCGTTTGGGCCTCCGATGGCAGCCAGGTTTGGAGGAGGGAGCAGCTTTGGTCTGGGAGAAATCCTTGTCCTTCTGGAATTTTTGTAGGCAAAAGCCCAGGACGGGCCGCAGGCAAGTTAGGCAAGTTGGCTTTGAAAGGAGGCAATTTTCCCCAAGAAGCCAAACTCAAGAGCCCACTTGGCAGGTGTCATTTTGTAGGGCGCGTTTGGGCCTCCGATGGCAGCCAGGTTTGGAGGAGGGGGCAGCTTTGGTCTGGGAGAAATCCTCGTCCTTATGGAATTTTTGTACTCAAAAGCCCAGGACGGGCCGCAGGCAAGTTAGGCAAGTTGGCTCCGAAAGGAGGCACTTTTCCCCAAGAAGCCAAACTCAAGAACCCACAATGCAGATGTCATTTTGTAGGGCGCGTTTGGGCCTCCGATGGCAGCCAGGTTTGGAGGAGGGGGCAGCTTTGGTCTGGGAGAAATCCTCGTCCTTATGGAATTTTTGTAGGCAAAAGCCCTGCATGGGCCGCCGGCAAGTTGACTCCGAAAGGAGGCAATTTTCCCCAAGAAGCCAAACTCAAGAGCCCACTTGGCAGGTGTCATTTTGTAGGGCGCGTTTGGGCCTCCGATGGCAGCCATGTTTGGAGGAGGGGGCAGCTTTGGTCTGGGAGAAATCCTCGTCCTTATGGAATTTTTGTAGGCAAAACCCCTGCATGAGCCGCAGGCAAGTTGACTCCGAAAGGAGGCACTTTTCCCCAGAAAGCCAAACTCAAGAGCCCACTTGGCAGATGTCATTTTGTAGGGCGCGTTTGGGCCTCCGATGTCAGCCAGGTTTGGAGGAGGGGGCAGCTTTGGTCTGGGAGAAATCCTCGTCCTTATGGAATTTTTGTAGGCAAAAACCCCACATGGGCCGCAGGCAAGTTAGGCAAGTTGGCTTTGAAAGGAGGCACTTCCACCCAAGAAGCCAAACTCAAGAGCCCACTTGGCAGGTGTCATTTTGTAGGGCACGTTTGGGCCTCCGATGGCAGCCAGGTTTGGAGGAGGGGGCAGCTTTGGTCTGGGAGAAATCCTCGTCCTTCTGGAATTTTTGTAGGCAAAAGCCCTGCATGGGCCGCAGGCAAGTTGACTCCGAAAGGAGGCACTTTTCCCCAGGAAGCCAAACTCAAGAACCCTCAATGCAGGTGTCATTTTGTGGGGCGCGTTTGGGCCTCCGATGGCAGCCAGGTTTGGAGGAGGGGGCAGCTTTGGTCTGGGAGAAATCCTCGTCCTTCTGGAATTTTTGGAGGCAAAAGCCCAGGACGGGCCGCAGGCAAGTTAGGCAATTTGGCTCCGAAAGGAGGCACTTTTCCCCAAGAAGCCAAACTCAAGAGCCCACTTGGCAGATGTCATTTTGTAGGGCGCGTTTGGGCCTCCGATGGCAGCCAGGTTTGGAGGAGGGGGCAGCTTTGGCCTGGGAGAAATCCTCGTCCTTATGGAATTTTTGTAGGCAAAAGCCCAGCACAGGCCGCAGGCTAGTTAGGCAAGTTGGCTCCGAAAGGAGGCACTTTTCCCCAAGAAGCCAAACTCAAGAGCCCACTTGGCAGATGTCATTTTGTAGGGCGCGTTTGGGCCTCTGATGGCAGCCAGGTTTGGAGGAGGGGGCAGCTTTGGTCTGGGAGAAATCCTCGTCCTTATGGAATTTTTGTAGGCAAAAGCCCAGCACAGGCCGCAGGCTAGTTAGGCAAGTTGGCTCCGAAAGGAGGCACTTTTCCCCAAGAAGCCAAACTCAAGAGCCCACTTGGCAGGTGTCATTTTGTAGGGCGCGTTTGGGCCTCCGATGGCAGCCAGGTTTGGAGGAGGGGGCAGCTTTGGTCTGGGAGAAATCCTCGTCCTTCTGGAATTTTTGGAGGCAAAAGCCCTGCATGGGCCGCCGGCAAGTTGACTCCGAAAGGAGGCACTTTTCCCCAAGAAGCCAAACTCAAGAGCCCGCTTGGCAGATGTCATTTTGTAGGGCGCGTTTGGGCCTCCGATGGCAGCCAGGTTTGGCGGAGGGGGCAGCTTTGGTCTGGGAGGAATCCTCGTCCTTATGGAATTTTTGTAGCAAACGTCCGGGACGGGACGCAGGCAAGTTGGTTTTGAAAGGAGTCACTTTTCCCCAAGAAGCCAAACTCAAGAGCCGACTTGGCAGGTGTCATTTTGTAGGGCACGTTTGGGCCTCCGATGGCAGCCAGGTTTGGAGGAGGGGGCAGCTTTGGTCTGGGAGAAATCCTTGTCCTTCTGGAATTTTTGTAGGCAAAAGCCCAGGACGGGCCGCAGGCAAGTTAGGCAAGTTGGCTTTGAAAGGAGGCAATTTTCCCCAAGAAGCCAAACTCAAGAGCCCACTTGGCAGGTGTCATTTTGTAAGGCGCGTTTGGGCCTCCGATGGCAGCCAGGTTTGGAGGAGGGGGCAGCTTTGTTCTGGGAGAAATCCTCGTCCTTATGGAATTTTTGTAGGCAAAAGCCCTGCATGGGCCGCCGGCAAGTTGACTCCGAAAGGAGGCAATTTTCCCCAAGAAGCCAAACTCAAGAGCCCACTTGGCAGGTGTCATTTTGTAGGGCGCGTTTGGGCCTCCGATGGCAGCCAGGTTTGGAGGAGGGGGCAGCTTTGGTCTGGGAGAAATCCTCGTCCTTATGGAATTTTTGTAGGCAAAAGCCCTGCATGAGCCGCAGGCAAGTTGGCTTTGAAAGGAGTCACTTTTCCCCAGAAAGCCAAACTCAAGAGCCCACTTGGCAGATGTCATTTTGTAGGGCGCGTTTGGGCCTCCGATGGCAGCCAGGTTTGGAGGAGGGGGCAGCTTTGGTCTGGGAGAAATCCTCGTCCTTATGGAATTTTTGTAGGCAAAAACCCCACATGGGCCGCAGGCAAGTTAGGCAAGTTGGCTTTGAAAGGATGCACTTCCTCCCAAGAAGCCAAACTCAAGAGCCCACTTGGCAGGTGTCATTTTGTAGGGCACGTTTGGGCCTCCGATGGCAGCCAGGTTTGGAGGAGGGGGCAGCTTTGGTCTGGGAGAAATCCTCGTCCTTATGGAATTTTTGGAGGCAAAAGCCCTGCATGGGCCGCCGGCAAGTTGACTCCGAAAGGAGGCACTTTTCCCCAAGAAGCCAAACTCAAGAGCCCGCTTGGCAGATGTCATTTTGTAGGGCGCGTTTGGGCCTCCGATGGCAGCCAGGTTTGGCGGAGGGGGCAGCTTTGGTCTGGGAGAAATCCTCGTCCTTATGGAATTTTTGTAGCAAACGTCCGGGACGGGACGCAGGCAAGTTGGTTTTGAAAGGAGTCACTTTTCCCCAAGAAGCCAAACTCAAGAGCCCACAATGCAGATGTCATTTTGTAGGGCGCGTTTGGGCCTCCGATGGCAGCCAGGTTTGGAGGAGGGAGCAGCTTTGGTCTGGGAGAAATCCTTGTCCTTCTGGAATTTTTGTAGGCAAAAGCCCAGGACGGGCCGCAGGCAAGTTAGGCAAGTTGGCTTTGAAAGGAGGCACTTTTCCCCAGGAAGCCAAACTCAAGAGCCCACTTGGCAGGTGTCATTTTGTAGGGCGCGTTTGGGCCTCCGATGGCAGCCAGGTTTGGAGGAGGGGGCAGCTTTGGTCTGGGAGAAATCCTCGTCCTTATGGAATTTTTGTACTCAAAAGCCCAGGACGGGCTGCAGGCAAGTTAGGCAAGTTGGCTCCGAAAGGAGGCACTTTTCCCCAAGAAGCCAAACTCAAGAACCCACAATGCAGATGTCATTTTGTAGGGCGCGTTTGGGCCTCCGATGGCAGCCAGGTTTGGAGGAGGGGGCAGCTTTGTTCTGGGAGAAATCCTCGTCCTTATGGAATTTTTGGAGGCAAAACCCCTGCATGAGCCGCAGGCAAGTTGACTCCGAAAGGAGGCAATTTTCCCCAAGAAGCCAAACTCAAGAGCCCACTTGGCAGGTGTCATTTTGTAGGGCGCGTTTGGGCCTCCGATGGCAGCCAGGTTTGGAGGAGGGGGCAGCTTTGGTCTGGGAGAAATCCTCGTCCTTATGGAATTTTTGTAGGCAAAACCCCTGCATGAGCCGCAGGCAAGTTGACTCCGAAAGGAGGCACTTTTCCCCAGAAAGCCAAACTCAAGAGCCCACTTGGCAGATGTCATTTTGTAGGGCGCGTTTGGGCCTCCGATGGCAGCCAGGTTTGGAGGAGGGGGCAGCTTTGGTCTGGGAGGAATCCTCGTCCTTATGGAATTTTTGTAGCAAAAGCCCAGGACGGGACGCAGGCAAGTTGGTTTTGAAAGGAGTCACTTTTCCCCAAGAAGCCAAACTCAAGAGCCCACTTGGCAGGTGTCATTTTGTAGGGCGCCTTTGGGCCTCCGATGGCAGCCAGGTTTGGAGGAGGGGGCAGCTTTGGTCTGGGAGAAATCCTCGTCCTTCTGGAATTTTTGTAGGCAAAAGCCCTGGACGGGCCGCAGGCAAGTTAGGCAAGTTGGCTTTGAAAGGAGGCACTTTTCCCCAAGAAGCCAAACTCAAGAGCCCACTTGGCAGGTGTCATTTTGTAGGGCGCGTTTGGGCCTCCGATGGCAGCCAGGTTTGGAGGAGGGGGCAGCTTTGGTCTGGGAGAAATCCTCGTCCTTATGGAATTTTTGTACTCAAAAGCCCAGGACGGGCCGCAGGCTAGTTAGGCAAGTTGGCTCCGAAAGGAGGCACTTTTCCCCAAGAAGCCAAACTCAAGAACCCACAATGCAGATGTCATTTTGTAGGGCGCGTTTGGGCCTCCGATGGCAGCCAGGTTTGGAGGAGGGGGCAGCTTTGTTCTGGGAGAAATCCTCGTCCTTATGGAATTTTTGTAGGCAAAAGCCCTGCATGGGCCGCCGGCAAGTTGACTCCGAAAGGAGGCAATTTTCCCCAAGAAGCCAAACTCAAGAGCCCACTTGGCAGGTGTCATTTTGTAGGGCGCGTTTGGGCCTCCGATGGCAGCCAGGTTTGGAGGAGGGGGCAGCTTTGGTCTGGGAGAAATCCTCGTCCTTATGGAATTTTTGTAGGCAAAACCCCTGCATGAGCCGCAGGCAAGTTGACTCCGAAAGGAGGCACTTTTCCCCAGGAAGCCAAACTCAAGAACCCTCAATGCAGGTGTCATTTTGTGGGGCGCGTTTGGGCCTCCGATGGCAGCCAGGTTTGGAGGAGGGGGCAGCTTTGGTCTGGGAGAAATCCTCGTCCTTCTGGAATTTTTGGAGGCAAACGCCCAGGACGGGCCGCAGGCAAGTTAGGCAATTTGGCTCCGAAAGGAGGCACTTTTCCCCAAGAAGCCAAACTCAAGAGCCCACTTGGCAGATGTCATTATGTAGGGCGCGTTTGGGCCTCCGATGGCAGCCAGGTTTGGAGGAGGGGGCAGCTTTGGTCTGGGAGAAATCCTCGTCCTTATGGAATTTTTGTAGGCAAAAGCCCAGCACAGGCCGCAGGCTAGTTAGGCAAGTTGGCTCCGAAAGGAGGCACTTTTCCCCAAGAAGCCAAACTCAAGAGCCCACTTGGCAGGTGTCATTTTGTAGGGCGCGTTTGGGCCTCCGATGGCAGCCAGGTTTGGAGGAGGGGGCAGCTTTGGTCTGGGAGAAATCCTCGTCCTTATGGAATTTTTGGAGGCAAAAGCCCTGCATGGGCCGCCGGCAAGTAGACTCCGAAAGGAGGCACTTTTCCCCAAGAAGCCAAACTCAAGAGCCCGCTTGGCAGATGTCATTTTGTAGGGCGCGTTTGGGCCTCCGATGGCAGCCAGGTTTGGCGGAGGGGGCAGCTTTGGTCTGGGAGGAATCCTCGTCCTTATGGAATTTTTGTAGCAAACGTCCGGGACGGGACGCAGGCAAGTTGGTTTTGAAAGGAGTCACTTTTCCCCAAGAAGCCAAACTCAAGAGCCCACTTGGCAGATGTCATTTTGTAGGGCGCGTTTGGGCCTCCGATGGCAGCCAGGTTTGGAGGAGGGAGCAGCTTTGGTCTGGGAGAAATCCTTGTCCTTCTGGAATTTTTGTAGGCAAAAGCCCAGGACGGGCCGCAGGCAAGTTAGGCAAGTTGGCTTTGAAAGGAGGCAATTTTCCCCAAGAAGCCAAACTCAAGAGCCCACTTGGCAGGTGTCATTTTGTAGGGCGCGTTTGGGCCTCCGATGGCAGCCAGGTTTGGAGGAGGGGGCAGCTTTGGTCTGGGAGAAATCCTCGTCCTTATGGAATTTTTGGAGGCAAAAGCCCAGGACGGGCCGCAGGCAAGTTAGGCAAGTTGGCTCCGAAAGGAGGCACTTTTCCCCAAGAAGCCAAACTCAAGAACCCACAATGCAGATGTCATTTTGTAGGGCGCGTTTGGGCCTCCGATGGCAGCCATGTTTGGAGGAGGGGGCAGCTTTGTTCTGGGAGAAATCCTCGTCCTTATGGAATTTTTGTAGGCAAAAGCCCTGCATGGGCCGCCGGCAAGTTGACTCCGAAAGGAGGCAATTTTCCCCAAGAAGCCAAACTCAAGAGCCCACTTGGCAGGTGTCATTTTGTAGGGCGCGTTTGGGCCTCCGATGGCAGCCAGGTTTGGAGGAGGGGGCAGCTTTGTTCTGGGAGAAATCCTCGTCCTTATGGAATTTTTGGAGGCAAAACCCCTGCATGAGCCGCAGGCAAGTTGACTCCGAAAGGAGGCACTTTTCCCCAGAAAGCCAAACTCAAGAGCCCACTTGGCAGATGTCATTTTGTAGGGCGCGTTTGGGCCTCCGATGGCAGCCAGGTTTGGAGGAGGGGGCAGCTTTGGTCTGGGAGGAATCCTCGTCCTTATGGAATTTTTGTAGCAAAAGCCCAGGACGGGACGCAGGCAAGTTGGTTTTGAAAGGAGTCACTTTTTCCCAAGAAGCCAAACTCAAGAGCCGACTTGGCAGGTGTCATTTTGTAGGGCGCGTTTGGGCCTCCGATGGCAGCCAGGTTTGGAGGAGGTGGCAGCTTTGGTCTGGGAGGAATCCTCGTCCTTATGGAATTTTTGTAGCAAAAGCCCAGGACGGGACGCAGGCAAGTTGGTTTTGAAAGGAGTCACTTTTCCCCAAGAAGCCAAACTCAAGAGCCGACTTGGCAGGTGTCATTTTGTAGGGCGCGTTTCGGCCTCCGATGGCAGCCAGGTTTGGAGGAGGGGGCAGCTTTGGTCTGGGAGAAATCCTCGTCCTTATGGAATTTTTGTAGGCAAAAACCCCACATGGGCCGCAGGCAAGTTAGGCAAGTTGACTCCGAAAGGAGGCACTTTTCCCCAAGAAGCCAAACTCAAGAACCCTCAATGCAGATGTCATTTTGTGGGGCGCGTTTGGGCCTCCGATGGCAGCCAGGTTTGGAGGAGGGGGCAGCTTTGGTCTGGGAGAAATCCTCGTCCTTATGGAATTTTTGTAGGCAAAAGCCCAGCACGGGCCGCAGGCTAGTTAGGCAAGTTGGCTCCGAAAGGAGGCACTTTTCCGCAAGAAGCCAATCTCAAGAGCCCACTTGGCAGATGTCATTTTGTAGGGCGCGTTTGGGCCTCCGATGGCAGCCAGGTTTGGAGGAGGGGGCAGCTTTGGTCTGGGAGAAATCCTCGTCCTTATGGAATTTTTGTAGGGAAAAGCCCAGGACGTGCCGCAGGCAAGTTGGCTTTGAAAGGAGGCACTTCCACCCAAGAAGCCAAACTCAAGAGCCCACTTGGCAGGTGTCATTTTGTAGGGCACGTTTGGGCCTCCGATGGCAGCCAGGTTTGGAGGAGGGGGCAGCTTTGGTCTGGGAGAAATCCTCGTCCTTCTGGAATTTTTGTAGGCAAAAGCCCTGCATGGCCCGCAGGCAAGTTGACTCCGAAAGGAGGCACTTTTCCCCAGGAAGCCAAACTCAAGAACCCTCAATGCAGGTGTCATTTGGTGGGGCGCGTTTGGGCCTCCGATGGCAGCCAGGTTTGGAGGAGGGGGCAGCTTTGGTCTGGGAGAAATCCTCGTCCTTCTGGAATTTTTGGAGGCAAAAGCCCAGGACGGGCCGCAGGCAAGTTAGGCAATTTGGCTCCGAAAGGAGGCACTTTTCCCCAAGAAGCCAAACTCAAGAGCCCACTTGGCAGATGTCATTTTGTAGGGCGCGTTTGGGCCTCTGATGGCAGCCAGGTTTGGAGGAGGGGGCAGCTTTGGTCTGGGAGAAATCCTCGTCCTTATGGAATTTTTGTAGGCAAAAGCCCAGCACAGGCCGCAGGCTAGTTAGGCAAGTTGACTCCGAAAGGAGGCAATTTTCCCCAAGAAGCCAAACTCAAGAGCCCACTTGGCAGGTGTCATTTTGTAGGGCGCGTTTGGGCCTCCGATGGCAGCCAGGTTTGGAGGAGGGGGCAGCTTTGTTCTGGGAGAAATCCTCGTCCTTATGGAATTTTTGGAGGCAAAACCCCTGCATGAGCCGCAGGCAAGTTGACTCCGAAAGGAGGCACTTTTCCCCAGAAAGCCAAACTCAAGAGCCCACTTGGCAGATGTCATTTTGTAGGGCGCGTTTGGGCCTCCGATGGCAGCCAGGTTTGGAGGAGGGGGCAGCTTTGGTCTGGGAGGAATCCTCGTCCTTATGGAATTTTTGTAGCAAAAGCCCAGGACGGGACGCAGGCAAGTTGGTTTTGAAAGGAGTCACTTTTTCCCAAGAAGCCAAACTCAAGAGCCGACTTGGCAGGTGTCATTTTGTAGGGCGCGTTTGGGCCTCCGATGGCAGCCAGGTTTGGAGGAGGTGGCAGCTTTGGTCTGGGAGGAATCCTCGTCCTTATGGAATTTTTGTAGCAAAAGCCCAGGACGGGACGCAGGCAAGTTGGTTTTGAAAGGAGTCACTTTTCCCCAAGAAGCCAAACTCAAGAGCCGACTTGGCAGGTGTCATTTTGTAGGGCGCGTTTCGGCCTCCGATGGCAGCCAGGTTTGGAGGAGGGGGCAGCTTTGGTCTGGGAGAAATCCTCGTCCTTATGGAATTTTTGTAGGCAAAAACCCCACATGGGCCGCAGGCAAGTTAGGCAAGTTGACTCCGAAAGGAGGCACTTTTCCCCAAGAAGCCAAACTCAAGAACCCTCAATGCAGATGTCATTTTGTGGGGCGCGTTTGGGCCTCCGATGGCAGCCAGGTTTGGAGGAGGGGGCAGCTTTGGTCTGGGAGAAATCCTCGTCCTTATGGAATTTTTGTAGGCAAAAGCCCAGCACGGGCCGCAGGCTAGTTAGGCAAGTTGGCTCCGAAAGGAGGCACTTTTCCGCAAGAAGCCAATCTCAAGAGCCCACTTGGCAGATGTCATTTTGTAGGGCGCGTTTGGGCCTCCGATGGCAGCCAGGTTTGGAGGAGGGGGCAGCTTTGGTCTGGGAGAAATCCTCGTCCTTATGGAATTTTTGTAGGGAAAAGCCCAGGACGTGCCGCAGGCAAGTTGGCTTTGAAAGGAGGCACTTCCACCCAAGAAGCCAAACTCAAGAGCCCACTTGGCAGGTGTCATTTTGTAGGGCACGTTTGGGCCTCCGATGGCAGCCAGGTTTGGAGGAGGGGGCAGCTTTGGTCTGGGAGAAATCCTCGTCCTTCTGGAATTTTTGTAGGCAAAAGCCCTGCATGGGCCGCAGGCAAGTTGACTCCGAAAGGAGGCACTTTTCCCCAGGAAGCCAAACTCAAGAACCCTCAATGCAGGTGTCATTTGGTGGGGCGCGTTTGGGCCTCCGATGGCAGCCAGGTTTGGAGGAGGGGGCAGCTTTGGTCTGGGAGAAATCCTCGTCCTTCTGGAATTTTTGGAGGCAAAAGCCCAGGACGGGCCGCAGGCAAGTTAGGCAATTTGGCTCCGAAAGGAGGCACTTTTCCCCAAGAAGCCAAACTCAAGAGCCCACTTGGCAGATGTCATTTTGTAGGGCGCGTTTGGGCCTCTGATGGCAGCCAGGTTTGGAGGAGGGGGCAGCTTTGGTCTGGGAGAAATCCTCGTCCTTATGGAATTTTTGTAGGCAAAAGCCCAGCACAGGCCGCAGGCTAGTTAGGCAAGTTGGCTCCGAAAGGAGGCACTTTTCCCCAAGAAGCCAAACTCAAGAGCCCACTTGGCAGGTGTCATTTTGTAGGGCGCGTTTGGGCCTCCGATGGCAGCCAGGTTTGGAGGAGGGGGCAGCTTTGGTCTGGGAGAAATCCTCGTCCTTCTGGAATTTTTGGAGGCAAAAGCCCTGCATGGGCCGCCGGCAAGTTGACTCCGAAAGGAGGCACTTTTCCCCAAGAAGCCAAACTCAAGAGCCCGCTTGGCAGATGTCATTTTGTAGGGCGTGTTTGGGCCTCCGATGGCAGCCAGGTTTGGCGGAGGGGGCAGCTTTGGTCTGGGAGGAATCCTCGTCCTTATGGAATTTTTGTAGCAAACGTCCGGGACGGGACGCAGGCAAGTTGGTTTTGAAAGGAGTCACTTTTCCCCAAGAAGCCAAACTCAAGAGCCCACTTGGCAGATGTCATTTTATAGGGCGCGTTTGGGCCTCCGATGGCAGCCAGGTTTGGAGGAGGGGGCAGCTTTGGTCTGGGAGAAATCCTTGTCCTTCTGGAATTTTTGTAGGCAAAAGCCCAGGACGGGCCGCAGGCAAGTTAGGCAAGTTGGCTTTGAAAGGAGGCAATTTTCCCCAAGAAGCCAAACTCAAGAGCCCACTTGGCAGGTGTCATTTTGTAGGGCGCGTTTGGGCCTCCGATGGCAGCCAGGTTTGGAGGAGGGGGCAGCTTTGGTCTGGGAGAAATCCTCGTCCTTATGGAATTTTTGTACTCAAAAGCCCAGGACGGGCCGCAGGCAAGTTAGGCAAGTTGGCTCCGAAAGGAGGCACTTTTCCCCAAGAAGCCAAACTCAAGAACCCACAATGCAGATGTCATTTTGTAGGGCGCGTTTGGGCCTCCGATGGCAGCCAGGTTTGGAGGAGGGGGCAGCTTTGGCCTGGGAGAAATCCTCGTCCTTATGGAATTTTTGTAGGCAAAAGCCCTGCATGGGCCGCCGGCAAGTTGACTCCGAAAGGAGGCAATTTTCCCCAAGAAGCCAAACTCAAGAGCCCACTTGGCAGGTGTCATTTTGTAGGGCGCGTTTGGGCCTCCGATGGCAGCCAGGTTTGGAGGAGGGGGCAGCTTTGGTCTGGGAGAAATCCTCGTCCTTATGGAATTTTTGTAGGCAAAACCCCTGCATGAGCCGCAGGCAAGTTGACTCCGAAAGGAGGCACTTTTCCCCAGAAAGCCAAACTCAAGAGCCCACTTGGCAGATGTCATTTTGTAGGGCGCGTTTGGGCCTCCGATGGCAGCCAGGTTTGGAGGAGGGGGCAGCTTTGGTTTGGGAGGAATCCTCGTCCTTATGGAATTTTTGTAGCAAAAGCCCAGGACGGGACGCAGGCAAGTTGGTTTTGAAAGGAGTCACTTTTCCCCAAGAAGCCAAACTCAAGAGCCGACTTGGCAGGTGTCATTTTCTAGGGCGCGTTTGGGCCTCCGATGTCAGCCAGGTTTGGAGGAGGGGGCAGCTTTGGTCTGGGAGAAATCCTCGTCCTTATGGAATTTTTGTAGGCAAAAACCCCACATGGGCCGCAGGCAAGTTAGGCAAGTTGGCTTTGAAAGGAGGCACTTCCACCCAAGAAGCCAAACTCAAGAGCCCACTTGGCAGGTGTCATTTTGTAGGGCACGTTTGGGCCTCCGATGGCAGCCAGGTTTGGAGGAGGGGGCAGCTTTGGTCTGGGAGAAATCCTCGTCCTTCTGGAATTTTTGTAGGCAAAAGCCCTGCATGGGCCGCAGGCAAGTTGACTCCGAAAGGAGGCACTTTTCCCCAGGAAGCCAAACTCAAGAACCCTCAATGCAGGTGTCATTTTGTGGGGCGCGTTTGGGCCTCCGATGGCAGCCAGGTTTGGAGGAGGGGGCAGCTTTGGTCTGGGAGAAATCCTCGTCCTTCTGGAATTTTTGGAGGCAAAAGCCCAGGACGGGCCGCAGGCAAGTTAGGCAATTTGGCTCCGAAAGGAGGCACTTTTCCCCAAGAAGCCAAACTCAAGAGCCCACTTGGCAGATGTCATTTTGTAGGGCGCGTTTGGGCCTCCGATGGCAGCCAGGTTTGGAGGAGGGGGCAGCTTTGGTCTGGGAGAAATCCTCGTTCTTATGGAATTTTTGTACTCAAAAGCCCAGGACGGGCCGCAGGCTAGTTAGGCAAGTTGGCTCCGAAAGGAGGCACTTTTCCCCAAGAAGCCAAACTCAAGAGCCCACTTGGCAGGTGTCATTTTGTAGGGCGCGTTTGGGCCTCCGATGGCAGCCAGGTTTGGCGGAGGGGGCAGCTTTGGTCTGGGAGGAATCCTCGTCCTTATGGAATTTTTGTAGCAAACGTCCGGGACGGGACGCAGGCAAGTTGGTTTTGAAAGGAGTCACTTTTCCCCAAGAAGCCAAACTCAAGAGCCCACTTGGCAGATGTCATTTTGTAGGGCGCGTTTGGGCCTCCGATGGCAGCCAGGTTTGGAGGAGGGAGCAGCTTTGGTCTGGGAGAAATCCTTGTCCTTCTGGAATTTTTGTAGGCAAAAGCCCAGGACGGGCCGCAGGCAAGTTAGGCAAGTTGGCTTTGAAAGGAGGCAATTTTCCCCAAGAAGCCAAACTCAAGAGCCCACTTGGCAGGTGTCATTTTGTAGGGCGCGTTTGGGCCTCCGATGGCAGCCAGGTTTGGAGGAGGGGGCAGCTTTGGTCTGGGAGAAATCCTCGTCCTTATGGAATTTTTGTAGGCAAAAGCCCAGGACGGGCCGCAGGCAAGTTAGGCAAGTTGGCTCCGAAAGGAGGCACTTTTCCCCAAGAAGCCAAACTCAAGAACCCTCAATGCAGATGTCATTTTGTGAGGCGCGTTTGGGCCTCCGATGGCAGCCAGGTTTGGAGGAGGGGGCAGCTTTGTTCTGGGAGAAATCCTCGTCCTTATGGAATTTTTGTAGTCTAAAGCCCAGGACGGGCTGCAGTCAAGTTGGCTTTGAAAGGAGGCACTTTCCCCCAAGAAGCCAAACTCAGGAGCCCACTTGGCAGATGTCATTTTGTAGGGCGCGTTTGGGCCACCGATGGCAGCTAGGTTTGGAGGAGGGGGCAGCTTTGGTCTGGGAGAAATCCTCGTCCTTATGGAATTTTTGTAGGCAAAAGCCCAGAATGTGCTGCAGGCTAGTTAGGCAAGTTGGCTTTGAAAGGAGGCACTTTTCCGCAAGAAGCCAAACTCAAGAGCCCACTTGGCAGATGTCATTTTGTAGGGCGCGTTTGGGCCTCCGATGGCAGCCAGGTTTGGAGGAGGGGGCAGCTTTGGTCTGGGAGAAATCCTCGTCCTTATTGAATTTTTGTAGGCAAAAGCCCAGGACGGGCCGCAGACAAGTTGGCTTTGAAAGGAGGCACTTCCACCCAAGAAGCCAAACTCAAGAGCCCACAATGCAGATGTCATTTTGTAGGGCACGTTTGGGCCTCCGATGGTAGCCAGGTTTGGAGGAGGGTGCAGCTTTGGTCTGGGAGAAATCCTCGTCCTTATGGAATTTTTGTAGCAAAAGCCCGGGACGGGACACAGGCAAGTTGGTTTTGAAAGGAGTCACTTTTCCCCAAGAAGCCAAACTCAAGAGCCCACTTGGCAGGTGTCATTTTGTTGGGCACGTTTGGGCCTCCGATGGCAGCCAGGTTTGGAGGAGGGGGCAGCTTTGGCCTGGGAGAAATCCTCGTCCTTATGGAATTTTTGGAGGCAAAAGCCCAGGACGGGCCGCAGGCAAGTTAGGCAGGTTGGCTCCGAAAGGAGGCACTTTTCCCCAAGAAGCCAAGCTCAAGAACCCTCAATGCAGATGTCATTTTGTGGGGCGCGTTTGGGCCTCCGATGGCAGCCAGGTTTGGAGGAGGGGGCAGCTTTGGTCTGGGAGAAATCCTCGTCCTTATGGAATTTTTGGAGGCAATAGCCCTGCATGGGCCGCCGGCAAGTTGACTCCGAAAGGAGGCACTTTTCCCCAAGAAGCCAAACTCAAGAGCCCGCTTGGCAGATGTCATTTTGTAGGGCGCGTTTGGGCCTCCGATGGCAGCCAGGTTTGGCGGAGGGGGCAGCTTTGGTCTGGGAGGAATCCTCGTCCTTATGGAATTTTTGTAGCAAACGTCCGGGACGGGATGCAGGCAAGTTGGTTTTGAAAGGAGTCACTTTTCCCCAAGAAGCCAAACTCAAGAGCCCACTTGGCAGATGTCATTTTGTAGGGCGCGTTTGGGCCTCCGATGGCAGCCAGGTTTGGAGGAGGGAGCAGCTTTGGTCTGGGAGAAATCCTTGTCCTTCTGGAATTTTTGGAGGCAAAAGCCCAAGACGGGCCGCAGGCAAGTTAGGCAAGTTGGCTTTGAAAGGAGGCACTTTTCCCCAAGAAGCCAAACTCAAGAACCCACAATGCAGATGTCATTTTGTAGGGTGCGTTTGGACCTCCGATGGCAGCCAGGTTTGGAGGAGGGGGCAGCTTTGGTCTGGGAGAAATCCTCGTCCTTCTGGAATTTTTGTACTCAAAAGCCCAGGACGGGCCGCAGGCAAGTTAGGCAAGTTGGCTCCGAAAGGAGGCACTTTTCCCCAAGAAGCCAAACTCAAGAGCCCACTTGGCAGATGTCATTTTGTAGGGCGCGTTTGGGCCTCCGATGGCAGCCAGGTTTGGAGGAGGGGGCAGCTTTCTTCTCGGAGAAATCCTCGTCCTTATGGAATTTTTGTAGGCACAAGCCCAGGATGGGCCGCAGGCAAGGTAGGCAAGTTGGCTCCGAAAGGAGGCACTTTTCCCCAAGAAGCCAAACTCAAGAGCCCACTTGGCAGATGTCATTTTGTAGGGCGCGTTTGGGCCTCCGATGGCAGCCAGGTTTGGAGGAGGGGGCAGCTTTCTTCTCGGAGAAATCCTCGTCCTTCTGGAATTTTTGTAGGCACAAGCCCAGGACGGGCCGCAGGCAAGTTGGCTTTGAAAGGAGGCACTTTCCCCCAAGAAGCCAAACTCAAGAGCCCACTTGGCAGATGTCATTTTGTAGGGCGCGTTTGGGCCTCCGATGGCAGCCAGGTTTGGAGGAGGGGGCAGCTTTGGTCTGGGAGAAATCCTCGTCCTTATGGAATTTTTGTAGGCTAAAGCCCAGAATGGGCCGCAGGCTAGTTAGGCAAGTTGGCTTTGAAAGGAGGCACTTTTCCGCAAGAAGCCAAACTCAAGAGCCCACTTGGCAGATGTCATTTTGTAGGGCACGTTTGGGCCTCCGATGGCAGCCAGGTTTGGAGGAGGGGGCAGCTTTGGTCTGGGAGAAATCCTCGTCCTTCTGGAATTTTTGTAAGCAAAAGCCCAGGACGGGCCGCCGGCAAGTTGGCTTTGAAAGGAGGCACTTCCACCCAAGAAGCCAAACTCAAGAGCCCACTTGGCAGATGTCATTTTGTAGGGCACGTTTGGGCCTCCGATGGCAGCCAGGTTTGGAGGAGGGAGCAGCTTTTGTCTGGGAGAAATCCTTGTCCTTCTGGAATTTTTGTAGGCAAAAGCCCAGGACGGGCCGCAGGCAAGTTAGGCAAGTTGGCTTTGAAAGGAGGCACTTTTCCCCAAGAAGCCAAACTCAAGAACCCACAATGCAGATGTCATTTTGTAGGGTGCGTTTGGGCCTCCGATGGCAGCCAGGTTTGGAGGAGGGGGCAGCTTTGGTCTGGGAGAAATCCTCGTCCTTCTGGAATTTTTGTACTCAAAAGCCCAGGACGGGCCGCAGGCAAGTTAGGCAAGTTGGCTCCGAAAGGAGGCACTTTTCCCCAAGAAGCCAAACTCAAGAACCCACAATGCAGATGTCATTTTGTAGGGCGCGTTTGGGCCTCCGATGGCAGCCAGGTTTGGAGGAGGGGGCAGCTTTCTTCTGGGAGAAATCCTCGTCCTTATGGAATTTTTGTAGCAAAAGCCCAGGATGGGCCGCAGGCAAGTTAGGCAAGTTGGCTCCGAAAGGAGGCACTTTTCCCCGAGAAGAAAAACTCAAGAACCCTCAATGCAGATGTCATTTTGTGAGGCGCGTTTGGGCCTCCGATGGCAGCAAGTTTTGGAGGAGGGGGCAGCTTTGGTCTGGGAGAAATCCTCGTCCTTATGGAATTTTTGTAGTCTAAAGCCCAGCACGGGCTGCAGGCAAGTTGGCTTTGAAAGGAGGCACTTTCCCCCAAGAAGCCAAACTCAGGAGCCCACTTGGCAGATGTCATTTTGTAGGGCGCGTTTGGGCCACCGATGGCAGCCAGGTTTGGAGGAGGGGGCAGCTTTGGTCTGGGAGAAATCCTCGTCCTTATGGAATTTTTGTAGGCAAAACCCCAAAATGTGCTGCAGGCTAGTTAGGCATGTTGGCTTTGAAAGGAGGCAGTTTCCCGCAAGAAGCCAAACTCAAGAGCCCACTTGGCAGGTGTCATTTTGTAGGGCGCGTTTGGGCCTCCGATGGCAGCCAGGTTTGGAGGAGGGGGCAGCTTTGGTCTGGGAGAAATCCTCGTCCTTATGGAATTTTTGTAGGCAAAAGCCCTGCATGGGCCGCCGGCAAGTTGACTCCGAAAGGAGGCACTTTTCCCCAAGAAGCCAAACTGAAGAGCCCACTTGGCAGATGTCATTTTGTAGGGCGCGTTTAGGCCTCCGATGGCAGCCAGGTTTGGAGGAGGGGGCAGCTTTGGTCTGGGAGAAATCCTCGTCCTTCTGGAATTTTTGTAGGCAAAAGCCCAGCACGGGCCGCAGGCAAGTTGGCTTTGAAAGGAGGCACTTTTCCGCAAGAAGCCAAACTCAAGAGCCCACTTGGCAGATGTCATTTTGTAGGGCACGTTTGGGCCTCCGATGGCAGCCAGGTTTGGAGGAGGGAGCAGCTTTGGTCTGGGAGAAATCCTCGTCCTTATGGAATTTTTGTAGGCAAAAGCCCAGGACGGGCCGCAGGCAAGTTAGGCAAGTTGGCTTTGAAAGGAGGCACTTTTCCCCAAGAAGCCAAACTCAAGAACCCACAATGCAGATGTCATTTTGTAGGGTGCGTTTGGGCCTCCGATGGCAGCCAGGTTTGGAGGAGGGGGCAGCTTTGGTCTGGGAGAAATCCTCGTCCTTCTGGAATTTTTGTACTCAAAAGCCCAGGACGGGCCGCAGGCAAGTTAGGCAAGTTGGCTCCGAAAGGAGGCACTTTTCCCCAAGAAGCCAAACTCAAGAACCCACAATGCAGATGTCATTTTGTAGGGCGCGTTTGGGCCTCCGATGGCAGCCAGGTTTGGAGGAGGGGGCAGCTTTCTTCTGGGAGAAATCCTCGTCCTTATGGAATTTTTGTAGCAAAACCTCAGGATGGGCCGCAGGCAAGTTAGGCAAGTTGGCTCCAAAAGGAGGCACTTTTCCCCAAGAAGCCAAACTCAAGAACCCTCAATGCAGATGTCATTTTGTGAGGCGCGTTTGGGCCTCCGATGGCAGCTAGGTTTGGAGGAGGGGGCAGCTTTGTTCTGGGAGAAATCCTCGTCCTTATGGAATTTTTGTAGGCAAAAGCCCAGAATGTGCTGCAGGCTAGTTAGGCAAGTTGGCTTTGAAAGGAGGCACTTTTCCGCAAGAAGCCAAACTCAAGAGCCCACTTGGCAGATGTCATTTTGTAGGGCACGTTTGGGCCTCCGATGGCAGCCAGGTTTGGAGGAGGGGGCAGCTTTGGTCTGGGAGAAATCCTCGTCCTTATGGAATTTTTGTAGGCAAAAGCCCAGGACGGGCCGCAGGCAAGTTGGCTTTGAAAGGAGGCACTTTTCCCCAAGAAGCCAAACTCAAGAGCCCACTTGGCAGATGTCATTTTGTAGGGCACGTTTGGGCCTCTGATGGCAGCCAGGTTTGGAGGAGGGGGCAGCTTTGGTCTGGGAGGAATCCTCGTCCTTATGGAATTTTTGTAGCAAAAGCCCGGGACGGGACACAGGCAAGTTGGTTTTGAAAGGAGTCACTTTTCCCCAAGAAGCCAAACTCAAGTGCCCACTTGGCAGGTGTCATTTTGTAGGGCACGTTTGGGCCTCCGATGGCAGCCAGGTTTGGAGGAGGGGGCAGCTTTGGCCTGGGAGAAATCCTCGTCCTTCTGGAATTTTTGGAGGCAAAAGCCCAGGACGGGCCGCAGGCAAGTTAGGCAAGTTGGCTTTGAAAGGAGGCACTTTTCCCCAAGAAGCCAAACTCAAGAACCCTCAATGCAGATGTCATTTTGTGGGGCGCGTTTGGGCCTCCGATGGCAGCCAGGTTTGGAGGAGGGGGCAGCTTTGGTCTGGGAGAAATCCTCGTCCTTATGGAATTTTTGTAGTCTAAAGCCCAGCACGGGCCGCAGGCTAGTTAGGCAAGTTGGCTTTGAAAGGAGGCACGTTTCCGCAAGAAGCCAAACTCAAGAGCCCACTTGGCAAATGTCATTTTGTAGGGCGCGTTTGGGCCTCCGATGGCAGCCAGGTTTGGAGGAGGGGGCAGCTTTGGTCTGGGAGAAATCCTCGTCATTCTGGAATTTTTGTAGGCAAAAGCCCAGGACGGGCCGCAGGCAAGTTGGCTTTGAAAGGAGGCACTTCCACCCAAGAAGCCAAACTCAAGAGCCCACTTGGCAGGTGTCATTTTGTAGGGCAGGTTTGGGCCTCCGATGGCAGCCAGGTTTGGAGGAGAGGGCAGCTTTGGTCTGGGAGAAATCCTCGTCCTTATGGAATTTTTGTAGGCAAATGCCCTGCATGGGCCGCAGGCAAGTTGACTCCGAAAGGAGGCACTTTTCCCCAGGAAGCCAAACTCAAGAACCCTCAATGCAGGTGTCATTTTGTGGGGCGCGTTTGGGCCTCCGATGGTAGCCAGGTTTGGAGGAGGGGGCAGCTTTGGTCTGGGAGAAATCCTCGTCCTTATGGAATTTTTGTACTCAAAAGCCCAGGACGGGACGCAGGCTAGTTAGGCAAGTTGGCTCCGAAAGGAGGCACTTTTCCCCAAGAAGCCAAACTCAAGAGCCCACTTGGCAGGTGTCATTTTGTAGGGCGCGTTTGGGCCTCCGATGGCAGCCAGGTTTGGAGGAGGGGGCAGCTTTGGTCTGGGAGAAATCCTCGTCCTTCTGGAATTTTTGTACTCAAAAGCCCTGCATGGGCCGCCGGCAAGATGACTCCGAAAGGAGGCACTTTTCCCCAAGAAGCCAAACTCAAGAGCCCGCTTGGCAGATGTCATTTTGTAGGGCGCGTTTGGGCCTCCGATGGCAGCCAGGTTTGGCGGAGGGGGCAGCTTTGGTCTGGGAGAAATCCTCGTCCTTATGGAATTTTTGTAGCAAACGTCTGGGACGGGATGCAGGCAAGTTGGTTTTGAAAGGAGTCACTTTTCCCCAAGAAGCCAAACTCAAGAGCCCACTTGGCAGATGTCATTTTGTAGGGCGCGTTTGGGCCTCCGATGGCAGCCAGGTTTGGAGGAGGGAGCAGCTTTGGTCTGGGAGAAATCCTTGTCCTTCTGGAATTTTTGTAGGCAAAAGCCCAGGACGGGCCGCAGGCAAGTTAGGCAAGTTGGCTTTGAAAGGAGGCACTTTCCCCCAAGAAGCCAAACTCAAGAACCCACAATGCAGATATCATTTTGTAGGGTGCGTTTGGGCCTCCGATGGCAGCCAGGTTTGGAGGAGGGGGCAGCTTTGGTCTGGGAGAAATCCTCGTCCTTATGGAATTTTTGTACTCAAAAGCCCAGGACGGGCTGCAGGCAAGTTAGGCAAGTTGGCTCCGAAAGGAGGCACTTTTCCCCAAGAAGCCAAACTCAAGAGCCCACTTGGCAGGTGTCATTTTGTAGGGCGCGTTTGGGCCTCCGATGGCAGCCAGGTTTGGAGGAGGGGGCAGCTTTCTTCCCGGAGAAATCCTCGTCCTTATGGAATTTTTGTAGGCAAAAGCCCAGGACGGGACGCAGGCAAGTTGGCTTTGAAAGGAGGCACTTTCCCCCAAGAAGCCAAACTCAAGAGCCCACTTGGCAGGTGTCATTTTGTAGGGCGCGTTTGGGCCTCCAATGGCAGCCAGGTTTGGAGGAGGGGGCAGCTTTGGTCTGGGAGAAATCCTCGTCCTTATGGAATTTTTGGAGGCAAAAGCCCAGGATGGGCCGCAGGCAAGTTAGGCAAGTTGGCTCCGAAAGGAGGCACTTTTCCCCAAGAAGCCAAACTCAAGAACCCTCAATGCAGATGTCATTTTGTGGGGCGCGTTTGGGCCTCCGATGGCAGCCAGTTTTGGAGGAGGGGGCAGCTTTGGTCTGGGAGAAATCCTCGTCCTTATGGAATTTTTGTAGTCTAAAGCCCAGCACGGGCTGCAGGCAAGTTGTCTTTGAAAGGAGGCACTTTCCCCCAAGAAGCCAAACTCAAGAGCCCACTTGGCAGGTGTCATTTTGTAGGGCGCGTTTGGGCCACCGATGGCAGCTAGGTTTGGAGGAGGGGGCAGCTTTGGTCTGGGAGAAATCCTCGTCCTTATGGAATTTTTGTAGGCAAAAGCCCTGCATGGGCCGCCGGCAAGTTGACTCCGAAAGGAGGCACTTTTCCCCAAGAAGCGAAACTCAAGAGCCCACTTGGCAGATGTCATTTTGTGGGGCGCGTTTGGGCCTCCGATGGCAGCCAGGTTTGGAGGAGGGGGCAGCTTTGGTCTGGGAGAAATCCTCGTCCTTCTGGAATTTTTGTAGGCAAAAGCCCAGGACGGGCCGCAGGCAAGTTAGGCAAGTTGGCTTTGAAAGGAGGCACTTTTCCCCAAGAAGCCAAACTCAAGAACCCACAATGCAGATGTCATTTTGTAGGGTGCGTTTGGGCCTCCGATGGCAGCCAGGTTTGGAGGAGGGGGCAGCTTTGGTCTGGGAGAAATCCTCGTCCTTCTGGAATTTTTGTACTCAAAAGCCCAGGACGGGCCGCAGGCAAGTTAGGCAAGTTGGCTCCGAAAGGAGGCACTTTTCCCCAGAAAGCCAAACTCAAGAACCCACAATGCAGATGTCATTTTGTAGGGCGCGTTTGGGCCTCCGATGGCAGCCAGGTTTGGAGGAGGGGGCAGCTTTCTTCCCGGAGAAATCCTCGTCCTTATGGAATTTTTGTAGGCAAAAGCCCAGGACGGGACGCAGGCAAGTTGGCTTTGAAAGGAGGCACTTTCCCCCAAGAAGCCAAACTCAAGAGCCCACTTGGCAGGTGTCATTTTGTAGGGCGCGTTTGGGCCTCCGATGGCAGCCAGGTTTGGAGGAGGGGGCAGCTTTGGTCTGGGAGAAATCCTCGTCCTTATGGAATTTTTGGAGGCAAAAGCCCAGGATGGGCCGCAGGCAAGTTAGGCAATTTGGCTCCGAAAGGAGGCACTTTTCCCCAAGAAGCCAAACTCAAGAACCCTCAATGCAGATGTCATTTTGTGGGGCGCGTTTGGGCCTCCGATGGCAGCCAGTTTTGGAGGAGGGGGCAGCTTTGGTCTGGGAGAAATCCTCGTCCTTATGGAATTTTTGTAGTCTAAAGCCCAGCACGGGCTGCAGGCAAGTTGGCTTTGAAAGGAGGCACTTTCCCCCAAGAAGCCAAACTCAAGAGCCCACTTGGCAGGTGTCATTTTGTAGGGCGCGTTTGGGCCACCGATGGCAGCTAGGTTTGGAGGAGGGGGCAGCTTTGGTCTGGGAGAAATCCTCGTCCTTATGGAATTTTTGTAGGCAAAAGCCCTGCATGGGCCGCCGGCAAGTTGACTCCGAAAGGAGGCACTTTTCCCCAAGAAGCGAAACTCAAGAGCCCACTTGGCAGGTGTCATTTTGTAGGGCGCGTTTGGGCCTCCGATGGCAGCCAGGTTTGGAGGAGGGGGCAGCTTTGGTCTGGGAGAAATCCTCGTCCTTCTGGAATTTTTGTAGGCAAAAGCCCAGGACGGGCCGCAGGCAAGTTGGCTTTGAAAGGAGGCACTTCCACCCAAGAAGCCAAACTCAAGAGCCCACTTGGCAGATGTCATTTTGTAGGGCACGTTTGGGCCTCCGATGGCAGCCAGGTTTGGAGGAGGGAGCAGCTTTGGTCTGGGAGAAATACTTGTCTTCTGGAATTTTTGTAGGCAAAAGCCCAGGACGGGCCGCAGGCAAGTTAGGCAAGTTGGCTCCGAAAGGAGGCACTTTTCCCCAAGAAGCCAAACTCAAGAACCCACAATGCAGATGTCATTTTGTAGGGCGCGTTTGGGCCTCCGATGGCAGCCAGGTTTGGAGGAGGGGGCAGCTTTCTTCTGGGAGAAATCCTCGTCCTTATGGAATTTTTGTAGCAAAAGCCCAGGATGGGCCGCAGGCAAGTTAGGCAAGTTGGCTCCGAAAGGAGGCACTTTTCCCCAAGAAGCCAAACTCAAGAACCCTCAATGCAGATGTCATTTTGTGAGGCGCGTTTGGGCCTCCGATGGCAGCTAGGTTTGGAGGAGGGGGCAGCTTTGGTCTGGGAGAAATCCTCGTCCTTATGGAATTTTTGTAGGCAAAAGCCCAGAATGTGCTGCAGGCTAGTTAGGCAAGTTGGCTTTGAAAGGAGGCACTTTTCCGCAAGAAGCCAAACTCAAGAGCCCACTTGGCAGATGTCATTTTGTAGGGCGCGTTTGGGCCTCCGATGTCAGCCAGGTTTGGAGGAGGGGGCAGCTTTGGTCTGGGAGAAATCCTCGTCCTTATTGAATTTTTGTAGGCAAAAGCCCAGGACGGGCCGCAGGCAAGTTGGCTTTGAAAGGAGGCACTTCCACCCAAGAAGCCAAACTCAAGAGCCCACTTGGCAGATGTCATTTTGTAGGGCACGTTTGGGCCTCCGATGGCAGCCAGTTTTGGAGGAGGGGGCAGCTTTGGTCTGGGAGGAATCCTCGTCCTTATGGAATTTTTGTAGCAAAAGCCCGGGACGGGACACAGGCAAGTTGGTTTTGAAAGGAGTCACTTTTCCCCAAGAAGCCAAACTCAAGAGCCCACTTGGCAGGTGTCATTTTGTAGGGCACGTTTGGGCCTCCGATGGCAGCCAGGTTTGGAGGAGGGGGCAGCTTTGGTCTGGGAGAAATCCTCGTCCTTATGGAATTTTTGGAGGCAAAAGCCCAGGACGGGCCGCAGGCAAGTTGGCTTTGAAAGGAGGCACTTCCACCCAAGAAGCCAAACTCAAGAGCCCACATGGCAGATGTCATTTTGTAGGGCACGTTTGGGCCTCCGATGGCAGCCAGGTTTGGAGGAGGGGGCAGCTTTGGTCTGGGAGAAATCCTCGTCCTTCTGGAATTTTTGTAGGCAAAAGCCCAGGACGGGCCGCAGGCAAGTTGTCTTTGAAAGGAGGCACTTTTCCCCAAGAAGCCAAACTCAAGAGCCCTCAATGCAGATGTCATTTTGTGGGGCGCGTTTGGGCCTCCGATGGCAGCCAGGTTTGGAGGAGGGAGCAGCTTTGGTCTGGGAGAAATCCTCGTCCTTATGGAATTTTTGTAGTCTAAAGCCCAGGACGGGCCGCAGGCTAGTTAGGCAAGTTGGCTTTGAAAGGAGGCACGTTTCCGCAAGAAGCCAAACTCAAGCGCCCACTTGGCAAATGTCATTTTGTAGGGCGCGTTTGGGCCTCCGATGGCAGCCAGGTTTGGAGGAGGGGGCAGCTTTGGTCTGGGAGAAATCCTCGTCCTTCTGGAATTTTTGTAGGCAAAAGCCCAGGACGGGCCGCAGGCAAGTTGTCTTTGAAAGGAGGCACTTTTCCCCAAGAAGCCAAACTCAAGAGCCCACTTGGCAGGTGTCATTTTGTAGGGCAGGTTTGGGCCTCCGATGGCAGCCAGGTTTGGAGGAGAGGGCAGCTTTGGTCTGGGAGAAATCCTCGTCCTTCTGGAATTTTTGTAGGCAAATGCCCTGCATGGGCCGCAGGCAAGTTGACTCCGAAAGGAGGCACTTTTCCCCAGGAAGCCAAACTCAAGAACCCTCAATGCAGGTGTCATTTTGTGGGGCGCGTTTGGGCCTCCGATGGTAGCCAGGTTTGGAGGAGGGGGCAGCTTTGGTCTGGGAGAAATCCTCGTCCTTATGGAATTTTTGGAGGCAAAAGCCCAGGACGGGCCGCAGGCAAGTTAGGCAATTTGGCTCCGAAAGGAGGCACTTTTCCCCAAGAAGCCAAACTCAAGAGCCCACTTGGCAGGTGTCATTTTGTAGGGCGCGTTTGGGCCTCCGATGGCAGCCAGGTTTGGAGGAGGGGGCAGCTTTGGTCTGGGAGAAATCCTCGTCCTTCTGGAATTTTTGTACTCAAAAGCCCAGGACGGGCCGCAGGCAAGTTAGGCAAGTTGGCTCCGAAAGGAGGCACTTTTCCCCAAGAAGCCAAACTCAAGAACCCACAATGCAGATGTCATTTTGTAGGGCGCGTTTGGGCCTCCGATGGCAGCCAGGTTTGGAGGAGGGGGCAGCTTTCTTCTGGGAGAAATCCTCGTCCTTATGGAATTTTTGTAGCAAAAGCCCAGGATGGGCCGCAGGCAAGTTAGGCAAGTTGGCTCCGAAAGGAGGCACTTTTCCCCAAGAAGCCAAACTCAAGAACCCTCAATGCAGATGTCATTTTGTGAGGCGCGTTTGGGCCTCCGATGGCAGCTAGGTTTGGAGGAGGGGGCAGCTTTGGTCTGGGAGAAATCCTCGTCCTTATGGAATTTTTGTAGGCAAAAGCCCAGAATGTGCTGCAGGCTAGTTAGGCAAGTTGGCTTTGAAAGGAGGCACTTTTCCGCAAGAAGCCAAACTCAAGAGCCCACTTGGCAGATGTCATTTTGTAGGGCGCGTTTGGGCCTCCGATGGCAGCCAGGTTTGGAGGAGGGGGCAGCTTTGGTCTGGGAGAAATCCTCGTCCTTATGGAATTTTTGTAGGCAAAAGCCCAGGACGGGCCGCAGGCAAGTTGGCTTTGAAAGGAGGCACTTCCACCCAAGAAGCCAAACTCAAGAGCCCACTTGGCAGATGTCATTTTGTAGGGCACGTTTGGGCCTCCGATGGCAGCCAGGTTTGGAGGAGGGGGCAGCTTTGGTCTGGGAGGAATCCTCGTCCTTATGGAATTTTTGTAGCAAAAGCCCGGGACGGGACACAGGCAAGTTGGTTTTGAAAGGAGTCACTTTTCCCCAAGAAGCCAAACTCAAGAGCCCACTTGGCAGATGTCATTTTGTAGGGCACGTTTGGGCCTCCGATGGCAGCCAGGTTTGGAGGAGGGGGCAGCTTTGGTCTGGGAGAAATCCTCGTCCTTATGGAATTTTTGGAGGCAAAAGCCCAGGACGGGCCGCAGGCAAGTTAGGCAAGTTGGCTCCGAAAGGAGGCACTTTTCCCCAAGAAGCCAAACTCAAGAACCCTCAATGCAGATGTCATTTTGTGGGGCGCGTTTGGGCCTCCGATGGCAGCCAGGTTTGGAGGAGGGGGCAGCTTTGGTCTGGGAGAAATCCTCGTCCTTATGGAATTTTTGTAGTCTAAAGCACAGCACGGGCCGCAGGCTAGTTAGGCAAGTTGGCTTTGAAAGGAGGCACGTTTCCGCAAGAAGCCAAACTCAAGCGCCCACTTGGCAAATGTCATTTTGTAGGGCGCGTTTGGGCCTCCGATGGCAGCCAGGTTTGGAGGAGGGGGCAGCTTTGGTCTGGGAGAAATCCTCGTCCTTCTGGAATTTTTGTAGGCAAAAGCCCAGGACGGGACGCAGGCAAGTTGTCTTTGAAAGGAGGCACTTCCACCCAAGAAGCCAAACTCAAGAGCCCACTTGGCAGGTGTCATTTTGTAGGGCACGTTTGGGCCTCCGATGGCAGCCAGGTTTGGAGGAGAGGGCAGCTTTGGTCTGGGAGAAATCCTCGTCCTTCTGGAATTTTTGTAGGCAAATGCCCTGCATGGGCCGCAGGCAAGTTGACTCCGAAAGGAGTCACTTTTCCCCAGGAAGCCAAACTCAAGAACCCTCAATGCAGGTGTCATTTTGTGGGGCGCGTTTGTGCCTCTGATGGCAGCCAGGTTTGGAGGAGGGGGCAGCTTTGGTCTGGGAGAAATCCTCGTCCTTATGGAATTTTTGTAGGCAAAAGCCCAGGACGGGACGCAGGCTAGTTAGGCAAGTTGGCTCCGAAAGGAGGCACTTTTCCCCAAGAAGCCAAACTCAAGAGCCCACTTGGCAGGTGTCATTTTGTAGGGCGCGTTTGGGCCTCCGATGGCAGCCAGGTTTGGAGGAGGGGGCAGCTTTGGTCTGGGAGAAATCCTCGTCCTTATGGAATTTTTGGAGGCAAAAGCCCTGCATGGGCCGCCGGCAAGTTGACTCCGAAAGGAGGCACTTTTCCCCAAGAAGCCAAACTCAAGAGCCCACTTGGCAGATGTCATTTTGTAGGGCGCGTTTGGGCCTCCGATGGCAGCCAGGTTTGGAGGAGGGAGCAGCTTTGGTCTGGGAGAAATCCTCGTCCTTATGGAATTTTTGGAGGCAAAAGCCCAGGACGGGCCGCAGGCAAGTTAGGCAAGTTGGCTTTGAAAGGAGGCACTTTCCCCCAAGAAGCCAAACTCAAGAACCCACAATGCAGATGTCATTTTGTAGGGTGCGTTTGGGCCTCCGATGGCAGCCAGGTTTGGAGGAGGGGGCAGCTTTGGTCTGGGAGAAATCCTCGTCCTTATGGAATTTTTGTACTCAAAAGCCCAGGACGGGCCGCAGGCAAGTTAGGCAAGTTGGCTCCGAAAGGAGGCACTTTTCCCCAAGAAGCCAAACTCAAGAGCCCACTTGGCAGGTTTCATTTTGTAGGGCGCGTTTGGGCCTCCGATGGCAGCCAGGTTTGGAGGAGGGGGCAGCTTTCTTCTCGGAGAAATCCTCGTCCTTATGGAATTTTTGTAGGCAAAAGCCCAGGACGGGACGCAGGCAAGTTGGCTTTGAAAGGAGGCACTTTCCCCCAAGAAGCCAAACTCAAGAGCCCACTTGGCAGGTTTCATTTTGTAGGGCGCGTTTGGGCCTCCGATGGCAGCCAGGTTTGGAGGAGGGGGCAGCTTTGGTCTGGGAGAAATCCTCGTCCTTATGGACTTTTTGTAGGCAAAAGCCCTGCATGGGCCGCCGGCAAGTTGACTCCGAAAGGAGGCACTTTTCCCCAAGAAGCCAAACTCAAGAGCCCACTTGGCAGATGTCATTTTGTAGGGCACGTTTGGGCCTCCGATGGCAGCCAGGTTTGGAGGAGGGGGCAGCTTTGGTCTGGGAGAAATCCTCGTCCTTATGGAATTTTTGTAGGCAAAAGCCCAGAATGGGCCGCAGGCTAGTTAGGCAAGTTGGCTTTGAAAGGAGGCACTTTTCCGCAAGAAGCCAAACTCAAGAGCCCACTTGGCAGATGTCATTTTGTAGGGCGCGTTTGGGCCTCCGATGGCAGCCAGGTTTGGAGGAGGGGGCAGCTTTGGTCTGGGAGAAATCCTCGTCCTTCTGGAATTTTTGTAGGCAAAAGCCCAGGACGGGCCGCAGGCAAGTTGTCTTTGAAAGGAGGCACTTCCACCCAAGAAGCCAAACTCAAGAGCCCACTTGGCAGATGTCATTTTGTAGGGCACGTTTGGGCCTCCGATGGCAGCCAGGTTTGGAGGAGGGGGCAGCTTTGGTCTGGGAGAAATCCTCGTCCTTATGGAATTTTTGTAGGCAAAAACCCCGCATGGGCCGCAGGCAAGTTAGGCAAGTTGACTCCGAAAGGAGGCACTTTTCCCCAAGAAGCCAAACTCAAGAACCCTCAATGCAGATGTCATTTTGTGGGGCGCGTTTGGGCCTCCGATGGCAGCCAGGTTTGGAGGAGGGGGCAGCTTTGGTCTGGGAGAAATCCTCGTCCTTATGGAATTTTTGTAGTCTAAAGCCCAGCACGGGCTGCAGGCAAGTTGGCTTTGAAAGGAGGCACTTTCCCCCAAGAAGCCAAACTCAGGAGCCCACTTGGCAGATGTCATTTTGTAGGGCGCGTTTGGGCCACCGATGGCAGCTAGGTTTGGAGGAGGGGGCAGCTTTGGTCTGGGAGAAATCCTCGTCCTTATGGAATTTTTGTAGGCAAAAGCCCAGAATGGGCTGCAGGCTAGTTAGGCAAGTTGGCTTTGAAAGGAGGCACTTTTTCGCAAGAAGCCAAACTCAAGAGCCCACTTGGCAGATGTCATTTTGTAGGGCGCGTTTGGGCCTCCGATGGCAGCCAGGTTTGGAGGAGGGGGCAGCTTTGGTCTGGGAGAAATCCTCGTCCTTATGGAATTTTTGTAGGCAAAAGCCCAGGACGGGCCGCAGGCAAGTTGGCTTTGAAAGGAGGCACTTCCACCCAAGAAGCCAAACTCAAGAGCCCACATGGCAGATGTCATTTTGTAGGGCACGTTTGGGCCTCCGATGGCAGCCAGGTTTGGAGGAGGGGGCAGCTTTGGTCTGGGAGGAATCCTCGTCCTTATGGAATTTTTGTAGTCTAAAGCCCAGCACGGGCCGCAGGCAAGTTGGTTTTGAAAGGAGTCACTTTTCCCCGAGAAGCCAAACTCAAGAGCCCACTTGGCAGGTGTCATTTTGTAGGGCACGTTTGGGCCTCCGATGGCAGCCAGGTTTGGAGGAGGGGGCAGATTTGGCCTGGGAGAAATCCTCGTCCTTATGGAATTTTTGGAGGCAAAAGCCCAGAATGGGCCGCAGGCAAGTTAGGCAAGTTGGCTCCGAAAGGAGGCACTTTTCCCCAAGAAGCCAAACTCCAGAACCCTCAATGCAGATGTCATTTTGTGGGGCACGTTTGGGCCTCCGATGGCAGCCAGGTTTGGAGGAGGGGGCAGCTTTGGTCTGGGAGAAATCCTCGTCCTTATGGAATTTTTGTAGGCAAAAACCCAGAATGTGCTGCAGGCTAGTTAGGCAAGTTGGCTTTGAAAGGAGGCACTTTTCCGCAAGAAGCCAAACTCAAGAGCCCACTTGGGAGATGTCATTTTGTAGGGCGCGTTTGGGCCTCCGATGGCAGCCAGGTTTGGAGGAGGGGGCAGCTTTGGTCTGGGAGAAATCCTTGTCCTTCTGGAATTTTTGTAGGCAAAAGCCCAGGACGGGCCGCAGGCAAGTTGTCTTTGAAAGGAGGCACTTCCACCCAAGAAGCCAAACTCAAGAGCCCACTTGGCAGATGTCATTTTGTAGGGCACGTTTGGGCCTCCGATGGCAGCCAGGTTTGGAGGAGGGGGCAGCTTTGGTCTGGGAGAAATCCTCGTCCTTATGGAATTTTTGTAGGCAAAAGCCCTGCATGAGCCGCAGGCAAGTTGACTCCGAAAGGAGGCACTTTTCCCCAGAAAGCCAAACTCAAGAACCCACAATGCAGATGTCATTTTGTAGGGCGCGTTTGGGCCTCCGATGGCAGCCAGGTTTGGAGGAGGGGGCAGCTTTGGTCTGGGAGGAATCCTCGTCCTTATGAAATTTTTGTAGCAAAAGCCCGGGACGGGACGCAGGCAAGTTGGTTTTGAAAGGAGTCACTTTTCCCCAAGAAGCCAAACTCAAGAGCCCACTTGGCAGGTGTCATTTTGTAGGGCGCGTTTGGGCCTCCGATGTCAGCCAGGTTTGGAGGAGGGGGCAGCTTTGGTCTGGGAGAAATCCTCGTCCTTATGGAATTTTTGTAGGCAAAAGCCCAGGATGGGCCGCAGGCAAGTTAGGCAAGTTGGCTCCGAAAGGAGGCATTTTCCCCAAGAAGCCAAACTCAAGAAGCCTCAATGCAGATGTCATTTTGTGGGGCGCGTTTGGGCCTCCGATGGCAGCCAGTTTTGGAGGAGGGGGCAGCTTTGGTCTGGGAGAAATCCTCGTCCTTATGGAATTTTTGTAGTCTAAAGCCCAGCACGGGCTGCAGGCAAGTTGGCTTTGAAAGGAGGCACTTTCCCCCAAGAAGCCAAACTCAGGAGCCCACTTGGCAGATGTCATTTTGTAGGGCGCGTTTGGGCCACCGATGGCAGCTAGGTTTGGAGGAGGGGGCAGCTTTGGTCTGGGAGAAATCCTCGTCCTTATGGAATTTTTGTAGGCAAAAGCCCAGAATGGGCTGCAGGCAAGTTGGTTTTGAAAGGAGTCACTTTTCCCCAAGGAGCCAAACTCAAGAGCCCACTTGGCAGATGTCATTTTGTAGGGCGCGTTTGGGCCTCCGATGGCAGCCAGGTTTGGAGGAGGGAGCAGCTTTGGTCTGGGAGAAATCCTCGTCCTTATGGAATTTTTGTAGCAAACGTCCGGGACGGGATGCAGGCAAGTTGGTTTTGAAAGGAGTCACTTTTCCCCAAGAAGCCAAACTCAAGAGCCCACTTGGCAGATGTCATTTTGTAGGGCGCGTTTGGGCCTCCGATGGCAGCCAGGTTTGGAGGAGGGAGCAGCTTTGGTCTGGGAGAAATCCTTGTCCTTCTGGAATTTTTGTAGGCAAAAGCCCAGGACGGGCCGCAGGCAAGTTAGGCAAGTTGGCTTTGAAAGGAGGCACTTTTCCCCAAGAAGCCAAACTCAAGAACCCACAATGCAGATGTCATTTTGTAGGGTGCGTTTGGGCCTCCGATGGCAGCCAGGTTTGGAGGAGGGGGCAGCTTTGGTCTGGGAGAAATCCTCGTCCTTCTGGAATTTTTGTACTCAAAAGCCCAGGACGGGCCGCAGGCAAGTTAGGCAAGTTGGCTCCGAAAGGAGGCACTTTTCCCCAAGAAGCCAAACTCAAGAGCCCACTTGGCAGGTGTCATTTTGTAGGGCGCGTTTGGGCCTCCGATGGCAGCCAGGTTTGGAGGAGGGGGCAGCTTTCTTCTCGGAGAAATCCTCGTCCTTATGGAATTTTTGTAGGCACAAGCCCAGGACGGGCCGCAGGCAAGTTGGCTTTGAAAGGAGGCACTTTCCCCCAAGAAGCCAAAATCAAGAGCCCACTTGGCAGATGTCATTTTGTAGGGCGCGTTTGGGCCTCCGATGGCAGCCAGGTTTGGAGGAGGGGGCAGCTTTGGTCTGGGAGAAATCCTCGTCCTTATGGAATTTTTGTAGGCAAAAGCCCAGAATGGGCTGCAGGCTAGTTAGGCAAGTTGGCTTTGAAAGGAGGCACTTTTCCGCAAGAAGCCAAACTCAAGAGCCCACTTGGCAGATGTCATTTTGTGGGGCGCGTTTGGGCCTCCGATGGCAGCCAGGTTTGGAGGAGGGGGCAGCTTTGGTCTGGGAGAAATCCTCGTCCTTCTGGAATTTTTGTAGGCAAAAGCCCAGGGCGGGCCGCAGGCAAGTTGTCTTTGAAAGGAGGCACTTCCACCCAAGAAGCCAAACTCAAGAGCCCACTTGGCAGATGTCATTTTGTAGGGCACGTTTGGGCCTCCGATGGCAGCCAGGTTTGGAGGAGGGAGCAGCTTTGGTCTGGGAGAAATCCTCGTCCTTATGGAATTTTTGTAGGCAAAAGCCCAGGACGGGCCGCAGGCAAGTTAGGCAAGTTGGCTTTGAAAGGAGGCAATTTTCCCCAAGAAGCCAAACTCAAGAACCCACAATGCAGATGTCATTTTGTAGGGTGCGTTTGGGCCTCCGATGGCAGCCAGGTTTGGAGGAGGGGGCAGCTTTGGTCTGGGAGAAATCCTCGTCCTTCTGGAATTTTTGTACTCAAAAGCCCAGGACGGGCCGCAGGCAGGTTAGGCAAGTTGGCTCCGAAAGGAGGCACTTTTCCCCAAGAAGCCAAACTCAAGAGCCCACTTGGCAGGTGTCATTTTGTAGGGCGCGTTTGGGCCTCCGATGGCAGCCAGGTTTGGAGGAGGGGGCAGCTTTCTTCTCGGAGAAATCCTCGTCCTTATGGAATTTTTGTAGGCAAAAGCCCAGGACGGGACGCAGGCAAGTTGGCTTTGAAAGGAGGCACTTTCCCCCAAGAAGCCAAACTCAAGAGCCCACTTGGCAGATGTCATTTTGTAGGGCGCGTTTGGGCCTCCGATGGCAGCCAGGTTTGGAGGAGGGGGCAGCTTTGGCCTGGGAGAAATCCTCGTCCTTATGGAATTTTTGTAGGCAAAAGCCCTGCATGGGCCGCCGGCAAGTTGACTCCGAAAGGAGGCACTTTTCCCCAAGAAGCCAAACTCAAGAGCCCACTTGGCAGATGTCATTTTGTAGGGCGCGTTTGGGCCTCCGATGGCAGCCAGGTTTGGAGGAGGGGGCAGCTTTGGTCTGGGAGAAATCCTCGTCCTTATGGAATTTTTGTAGTCTAAAGCCCAGCACGGGCCGCAGGCTAGTTAGGCAAGTTGGCTTTGAAAGGAGGCACTTTTCCGCAAGAAGCCAAACTCAAGAGCCCACTTGGCAGATGTCATTTTGTAGGGCGCGTTTGGGCCTCCGATGGCAGCCAGGTTTGGAGGAGGGGGCAGCTTTGGTCTGGGAGAAATCCTCGTCCTTCTGGAATTTTTGTAGGCAAAAGCCCAGGACGGGCCGCAGGCAAGTTGTCTTTGAAAGGAGGCACTTCCACCCAAGAAGCCAAACTCAAGAGCCCACTTGGCAGATGTCATTTTGTAGGGCACGTTTGGGCCTCCGATGGCAGCCAGGTTTGGAGGAGGGGGCAGCTTTGGTCTGGGAGAAATCCTTGTCCTTCTGGAATTTTTGTAGGCAAAAGCCAAGGACGGGCCGCAGGCAAGATAGGCAAGTTGGCTTTGAAAGGAGGCACTTTTCCCCAAGAAGCCAAACTCAAGAACCCACAATGCAGATGTCATTTTGTAGGGTGCGTTTGGGCCTCCGATGGCAGCCAGGTTTGGAGGAGGGGGCAGCTTTGGTCTGGGAGAAATCCTCGTCCTTCTGGAATTTTTGTACTCAAAAGCCCAGGACGGGCCGCAGGCAAGTTAGGCAAGTTGGCTCCAAAAGGAGGCACTTTTCCCCAAGAAGCCAAACTCAAGAACCCACAATGCAGATGTCATTTTGTAGGGCGCGTTTGGGCCTCCGATGGCAGCCAGGTTTGGAGGAGGGGGCAGCTTTCTTCTGGGAGAAATCCTCGTCCTTATGGAATTTTTGTAGCAAAAGCCCAGGATGGGCCGCAGGCAAGTTAGGCAAGTTGGCTCCGAAAGGAGGCACTTTTCCCCAAGAAGCCAAACTCAAGAACCCTCAATGCAGATGTCATTTTGTGAGGCGCGTTTGGGCCTCCGATGGCAGCCAGGTTTGGAGGAGGGGGCAGCTTTGGTCTGGGAGAAATCCTCGTCCTTATGGAATTTTTGGAGGCAAAAGCCCAGAATGGGCTGCAGGCTAGTTAGGCAAGTTGGCTTTGAAAGGAGGCACTTTTCCGCAAGAAGCCAAACTCAAGAGCCCACTTGGCAGATGTCATTTTGTAGGGCGCGTTTGGGCCTCCGATGGCAGCCAGGTTTGGAGGAGGGGGCAGCTTTGGTCTGGGAGAAATCCTCGTCCTTATGGAATTTTTGTAGGCAAAAGCCCTGCATGGGCCGCCGGCAAGTTGACTCCGAAAGGAGGCACTTTTCCCCAAGAAGCCAAACTCAAGAGCCCACTTGGCAGGTGTCATTTTGTAGGGCGCGTTTGGGCCTCCGATGGCAGCCAGGTTTGGAGGAGGGGGCAGCTTTGGTCTGGGAGAAATCCTCATCCTTATGGAATTTTTGTAGGTGAAAACCCAGAATGGGCCGCAGGCTAGTTAGGCAAGTTGGCTTTGAAAGGAGGCACTTCCACCCAAGAAGCCAAACTCAAGAGCCCACTTGGCAGATGTCATTTTGTAGGGCACATTTGGGCCTCCGATGGCAGCCAGGTTTGGAGGAGGGGGCAGCTTTGGTCTGGGAGAAATCCTCGTCCTTATGGAATTTTTTTAGTCTAAAACCCAGCACGGGCTGCAGGCAAGTTGGCTTTGAAAGGAGGCACTTTCCCCCAAGAAGCCAAACTCAAGAGCCCACTTGGCAGATGTCATTTTGTAGGGCACGTTTGGGCCTCCGATGGCAGCCAGGTTTGGAGGAGGGGGCAGCTTTGGTCTGGGAGGAATCCTCGTCCTTATGGAATTTTTGTAGCAAAAGCCCGGGACGGGACACAGGCAAGTTGGTTTTGAAAGGAGTCACATTTCCCCAAGAAGCCAAACTCAAGAGCCCACTTGACAGGTGTCATTTTGTAGGGCACGTTTGGGCCTCCGATGGCAGCCAGGTTTGGAGGAGGGGGCAGCTTTGGCCTGGGAGAAATCCTCGTCCTTCTGGAATTTTTGGAGGCAAAAGCCCAGGACGGGCCGCAGGCAAGTTAGGCAAGTTGGCTTTGAAAGGAGGCACTTTTCCCCAAGAAGCCAAACTCAAGAACCCTCAATGCAGATGTCATTTTGTGGGGCGCGTTTGGGCCTCCGATGGCAGCCAGGTTTGGAGGAGGGGGCAGCTTTGTTCTGGGAGAAATCCTCGTCCTTATGGAATTTTTGTAGTCTAAAGCCCAGCACGGGCTGCAGGCAAGTTGGCTTTGAAAGGAGGCACTTTTCCGCAAGAAGCCAAACTCAAGAGCCCACTTGGCAGATGTCATTTTGTAGGGCGCGTTTGGGCCTCCGATGGCAGCCAGGTTTGGAGGAGGGGGCAGCTTTGGTCTGGGAGAAATCCTCGTCCTTCTGGAATTTTTGTAGGCAAAAGCCCAGGACGGGCCGCAGGCAAGTTGGCTTTGAAAGGAGGCACTTCCACCCAAGAAGCCAAACTCAAGAGCCCACTTGGCAGGTGTCATTTTGTAGGGCACGTTTGGGCCTCCGATGGCAGCCAGGTTTGGAGGAGGGGGCAGCTTTGGTCTGGGAGAAATCCTCGTCCTTCTGGAATTTTTGTAGGCAAAACCCTGCATGGGCCGCAGGCAAGTTGGCTCCGAAAGGAGGCACTTTTCCCCAGGAAGCCAAACTCAAGAACCCTCAATGCAGATGTCATTTTGTGGGGCGAGTTTGGGCCTCCGATGGCAGCCAGGTTTGGAGGAGGGGGCAGCTTTGGTCTGGGAGAAATCCTCGTCCTTATGGAATTTTTGTAGGCAAATCCCAGGACGGGCCGCAGGCAAGTTGGCTTTGAAAGGAGGTACTTCCACCCAAGAAGCCAAACTCAAGAGCCCACTTGGCAGATGTCATTTTGTAGGGCACGTTTGGGCCTCCGATGGCAGCCAGGTTTGGAGGAGGGGGCAGCTTTGGTCTGGGAGGAATCCTCGTCCTTATGGAATTTTTGTAGGCAAAAGCCCTGCATGGGCCGCAGGCAAGTTGACTCCGAAGGGAGGCACTTTTCCCCAAGAAGCCAAACTCAAGAGCCCACTTGGCAGATATCATTTTGTAGGGCGCGTTTGGGCCACCGATGGCAGCTAGGTTTGGAGGAGGGGGCAGCTTTGGTCTGGGAGAAATCCTCGTCCTTATGGAATTTTTGTAGGCAAAAGCCCAGAATGGGCTGCAGGCTAGTTAGGCAAGTTGGCTTTGAAAGGAGGCACTTTTCCCCAAGAAGCCAAACTCAAGAGCCCACTTGGCAGATGTCATTTTGTAGGGCGCGTTTGGGCCTCCGATGGCAGCCAGGTTTGGAGGAGGGGGCAGCTTTGGTCTGGGAGAAATCCTCGTCCTTATGGAATTTTTGTAGGCAAAAGCCCAGGACGGGCCGCAGGCAAGTTGGCTTTGAAAGGAGGTACTTCCACCCAAGAAGCCAAACTCAAGAGCCCACTTGGCAGATGTCATTTTGTAGGGCACGTTTGGGCCTCCGATGGCAGCCAGGTTTGGAGGAGGGGGCAGCTTTGGTCTGGGAGAAATCCTCGTCCTTATGGAATTTTTGTAGGCAAAAGCCCTGCATGGGCCGCAGGCAAGTTGACTCCGAAGGGAGGCACTTTTCCCCAGAAAGCCAAACTCAAGAGCCCACTTGGCAGATGTCATTTTGTAGGGCGCGTTTGGGCCTCCGATGGCAGCCAGGTTTGGAGGAGGGGGCAGCTTTGGTCTGGGAGGAATCCTCGTCCTTATGGAATTTTTGTAGCAAAAGCCCGGGACGGGACGCAGGCAAGTTGGTTTTGAAAGGAGTCACTTTACCCCAAGAAGCCAAACTCAAGAGCCCACTTGGCAGGTGTCATTTTGTAGGGCGCGTTTGGGCCTCCGATGGCAGCCAGGTTTGGAGGAGGGGGCAGCTTTGGTCTGGGAGAAATCCTCGTCCTTATGGAATTTTTGTAGGCAAAAACCCCGCATGGGCCAAAGGCAAGTTAGGCAAGTTGCTTTGAAAGGAGGCACTTTTCCCCAAGAAGCCAAACTCAAGAACCCACAATGCAGATGTCATTTTGTAGGGCGCGTTTGGGCCTCCGATGGCAGCCAGGTTTGGAGGAGGAGGCAGCTTTGGTCTGGGAGAAATCCTCGTCCTTATGGAATTTTTGTAGCAAAAGCCCAGGACGGGCCGCAGGCAAGTTAGGCAATTTGGCTCCGAAAGGAGGCACTTTTCCCCAAGAAGCCAAACTCAAGAACCCTCAATGCAGATGTCATTTTGTGGGGCGCGTTTGGGCCTCCGATGGCAGCCAGGTTTGGAGGAGGGGGCAGCTTTGGTCTGGGAGAAATCCTCGTCCTTATGGAATTTTTGTAGTCTAAAGCCCAGCACGGGCTGCAGGCAAGTCGGCTCCGAAAGGAGGAACTTTCCCCCAAGAAGCCAAACTCAGGAGCCCACTTGGCAGATGTCATTTTGTAGGGCGCGTTTGGGCCTCTGATGGCAGGCAGGTTTGGAGGAGGGGGCAGCTTTGGTCTGGGAGAAATCCTCGTCCTTATGGAATTTTTGTAGTCTAAAGCCCAGCACGGGCGGCAGGCAAGTTAGGCAAGTTGGCTTTGAAAGGAGGCACTTTCCCCCAAGAAGCCAAACTCAAGAGCCCACTTGGCAGATGTCATTTTGTAGGGCGCGTTTGGGCCTCCAATGGCAGCCAGGTTTGGAGGAGGGGGCAGCTTTGGTCTGGGAGAAATCCTCGTCCTTATGGAATTTTTGTAGGCAAAAGCCCAGCACGGGCCGCAGGCAAGTTGGCTTTGAAAGGAGGTACTTCCACCCAAGAAGCCAAACTCAAGAGCCCACTTGGCAGATGTCATTTTGTAGGGCACGTTTGGGCCTCCGATGGCAGCCAGGTTTGGAGGAGGGGGCAGCTTTGGTCTGGGAGAAATCCTCGTCCTTATGGAATTTTTGTCGGCAAGAGCCCTGCATAGGCCGCAGGCAAGTTGACTCCGAAAGGAGGCACTTTTCCCCAGAAAGCCAAACTCAAGAGCCCACTTTGCAGGTGTCATTTTGTAGGGCGCGTTTGGGCCTCCGATGGCAGCCAGGTTTGGAGGAGGGGGCAGCTTTGGTCTGGGAGGAATCCTCGTCCTTATGGAATTTTTGTAGCAAAAGCCCGCGACGGGATGCAGGCAAGTTGGTTTTGAAAGGAGTCACTTTTCCCCAAGAAGCCAAACTCAAGAGCCCACTTGGCAGGTGTCATTTTGTAGGGCGCGTTTGGGCCTCCGATGGCAGCCAGGTTTGGAGGAGGGGGCAGCTTTGGTCTGGGAGAAATCCTCGTCCTTATGGAATTTTTGTAGGCAAAAACCCCGCATGGGCCGCAGGTTAGTTAGGCAAGTTGGTTTTGAAAGGAGTCACTTTTCCCCAAGAAGCCAAACTCAAGAGCCCACTTGGCAGGTGTCATTTTGTAGGGCACGTTTGGGCCTCCGATGGCAGCCAGGTTTGGAGGAGGGGGCAGCTTTGGCCTGGGAGAAATCCTCGTCCTTATGGAATTTTTGGAGGCAAAAGCCCAGGACGGGCCGCAGGCAAGTTAGGCAAGTTGGCTCCGAAAGGAGGCACTTTTCCCCAAGAAGCCAAACTCCAGAACCCTCAATGCAGATGTCATTTTGTGGGGCGCGTTTGGGCCTCCGATGGCAGCCAGGTTTGGAGGAGGGGGCAGCTTTGGTCTGGGAGAAATCCTCGTCCTTCTGGAATTTTTGGAGGCAAAAGCCCTGCATCGGCCGCCGGCAACTTGACTCCGAAAGGAGGCACTTTTCCCCAAGAAGCCAAACTCAAGAGCCCGCTTGGCAGATGTCATTTTGTAGGGCGCGTTTGGGCCTCCGATGGCAGCCAGGTTTGGCGGAGGGGGCAGCTTTGGTCTGGGAGGAATCCTCGTCCTTATGGAATTTTTGTAGCAAACGTCCGGGACGGGACGCAGGCAAGTTGGTTTTGAAAGGAGTCACTTTTCCCCAAGAAGCCAAACTCAAGAGCCCACTTGGCAGATGTCATTTTGTAGGGCGCGTTTGGGCCTCCGATGGCAGCCAGGTTTGGAGGAGGGGGCAGCTTTGGTCTGGGAGAAATCCTTGTCCTTCTGGAATTTTTGTAGGCAAAACCCCAGCACGGGCCGCAGGCAAGTTAGGCAAGTTGACTTTGAAAGGAGGCACTTTTCCCCAAGAAGCCAAACTCAAGAGCCCACTTGGCAGATGTCATTTTGTAGGGCGCGTTTGGGCCTCCGATGGCAGCCAGGTTTGGAGGAGGGGGCAGCTTTGGTCTGGGAGAAATCCTCGTCCTTCTGGAATTTTTGTACTCAAAAGCCCAGGACGGGCCGCAGGCAAGTTAGGCAAGTTGGCTCCGAAAGGAGGCACTTTTCCCCAAGAAGCCAAACTCAAGAACCCACAATGCAGATGTCATTTTCTAGGGCGCGTTTGGGCCTCCGATGGCAGCCAGGTTTGGAGGAGGAGGCAGCTTTGGTCTGGGAGAAATCCTCGTCCTTATGGAATTTTTGTAGGCAAAAGCCCAGGACCGGACGCAGGCAAGTTGGCTTTGAAAGGAGGCACTTTCCCCCAAGAAGCCAAACTCAAGAGCCCACTTGGCAGGTGTCATTTTGTAGGGCGCGTTTGGGCCTCCGATGGCAGCCAGGTTTGGAGGAGGGGGCAGCTTTGGTCTGGGAGGAATCCTCGTCCTTATGGAATTTTTGTAGGCAAAAGCCCAGGACGGGCCGCAGGCAAGTTAGGCAAGTTGGCTTTGAAAGGAGGCACTTTTCCCCAAGAAGCCAAACTCAAGAGCCCACTTGGCAGATGTCATTTTGTGGGGCGCGTTTGGGCCTCCGATGGCAGCCAGGTTTGGAGGAGGGGGCAGCTTTGGTCTGGGAGAAATCCTCGTCCTTCTGGAATTTTTGTACTCAAAAGCCCAGGACGGGCCGCAGGCAAGTTAGGCAAGTTGGCTCCGAAAGGAGGCACTTTTCCCCAAGAAGCCAAACTCAAGAACCCACAATGCAGATGTCATTTTGTAGGGCGCGTTTGGGCCTCCGATGGCAGCCAGGTTTGGAGGAGGGGGCAGCTTTGGTCTGGGAGAAATCCTCGTCCTTATGGAATTTTTGTAGGCAAAAGCCCAGGACGGGACGCAGGCAAGTTGGCTTTGAAAGGAGGCACTTTCCCCCAAGAAGCCAAACTCAAGAGCCCACTTGGCAGATGTCATTTTGTAGGGCGCGTTTGGGCCTCCGATGGCAGCCAGGTTTGGAGGAGGGGGCAGCTTTGTTCTGGGAGGAATCCTCGTCCTTATGGAATTTTTGTAGGCAAAAGCCCTGCATGGGCCGCCGGCAAGTTGACTCCGAAAGGAGGCACTTTTCCCCAAGAAGCCAAACTCAAGAGCCCACTTGGCAGGTGTCAATTTGTAGGGCGCGTTTGGGCCTCCGATGGCAGCCAGGTTTGGAGGAGGGGGCAGCTTTGGTCTGGGAGAAATCCTCGTCCTTCTGGAATTTTTGGAGGCAAAAGCCCAGGACGGGCCGCAGGCAAGTTGGCTTTGAAAGGAGGCACTTCCACCCAAGAAGCCAAACTCAAGAGCCCACTTGGCAGATGTCATTTTGTAGGGCGCGTTTGGGCCACCGATGGCAGCTAGGTTTGGAGGAGGGGGCAGCTTTGGTCTGGGAGAAATCCTCGTCCTTATGGAATTTTTGTAGTCTAAAACCCAGCACGGGCTGCAGGCAAGTTGGCTTTGAAAGGAGGCACTTTCCCCCAAGAAGCCAAACTCAGGAGCCCACTTGGCAGATGTCATTTTGTAGGGCGCGTTTGGGCCTCCGATGGCAGCTAGGTTTGGAGGAGGGGGCAGCTTTGGTCTGGGAGAAATCCTCGTCCTTATGGAATTTTTGTAGGCAAAAGCCCAGAATGGGCTGCAGGCTAGTTAGGCAAGTTGGCTTTGAAAGGAGGCACTTTTCCGCAAGAAGCCAAACTCAAGAGCCCACTTGGCAGGTGTCATTTTGTAGGGCGCGTTTGGGCCTCCGATGGCAGCCAGGTTTGGAGGAGGGGGCAGCTTTGGTCTGGGAGAAATCCTCGTCCTTATGGAATTTTTGTAGGCAAAAGCCCAGGACGGGCCGCAGGCAAGTTGGCTTTGAAAGGAGGCACTTCCACCCAAGAAGCCAAACTCAAGAGCCCACTTGGCAGATGTCATTTTGTAGGGCACGTTTGGGCCTCCGATGGCAGCCAGGTTTGGAGGAGGGGGCAGCTTTGGTCTGGGAGGAATCCTCGTCCTTATGGAATTTTTGTAGCAAAAGCCCGGGACGGGACACAGGCAAGTTGGTTTTGAAAGGAGTCACATTTCCCCAAGAAGCCAAACTCAAGAGCCCAGTTGACAGGTGTCATTTTGTAGGGCGCGTTTGGGCCTCCGATGGCAGCCAGGTTTGGAGGAGGGGGCAGCTTTGGCCTGGGAGAAATCCTCGTCCTTCTGGAATTTTTGGAGGCAAAAGCCCAGGACGGGCCGCAGGCAAGTTGGCTTTGAAAGGAGGCACTTCCACCCAAGAAGCCAAACTCAAGAGCCCACTTGGCAGATGTCATTTTGTAGGGCACGTTTGGGCCTCCGATGGCAGCCAGGTTTGGAGGAGGGGGCAGCTTTGGTCTGGGAGAAATCCTCGTCCTTATGGAATTTTTGTAGCCTAAAACCCAGCACGGGCTGCAGGCAAGTTGGCTTTGAAAGGAGGCACTTTCCCCCAAGAAGCCAAACTCAGGAGCCCACTTGGCAGATGTCATTTTGTAGGGCGCGTTTGGGCCACCGATGGCAGCTAGGTTTGGAGGAGGGGGCAGCTTTGGTCTGGGAGAAATCCTCGTCCTTATGGAATTTTTGTAGGCAAAAGCCCAGGACGGGCCGCAGGCAAGTTGGCTTTGAAAGGAGGCACTTCCACCCAAGAAGCCAAACTCAAGAGCCCACTTGGCAGATGTCATTTTGTAGGGCACGTTTGGGCCTCCGATGGCAGCCAGGTTTGGAGGAGGGGGCAGCTTTGGTCTGGGAGAAATCCTCGTCCTTATGGAATTTTTGTAGCAAAAGCCCGGGACGGGACACAGGCAAGTTGGTTTTGAAAGGAGTCACATTTCCCCAAGAAGACAAACTCAAGAGCCCAGTTGACAGGTGTCATTTTGTAGGGCACGTTTGGGCCTCCGATGGCAGCCAGGTTTGGAGGAGGGGGCAGCTTTGGTCTGGGAGAAATCCTCGTCCTTATGGAATTTTTGTAGTCTAAAGCCCAGCATGGGCCGCAGGATAGTTAGGCAAGTTGGCTTTGAAAGGAGGCACTTTTCCGCAAGAAGCCAAACTCAAGAGCCCACTTGGCAGATGTCATTTTGTAGGGCGCGTTTGGGCCTCCGATGGCAGCCAGGTTTGGAGGAGGGGGCAGCTTTGGTCTGGGAGAAATCCTTGTCCTTCTGGAATTTTTGTAGGCAAAAGCCCAGGACGGGCCGCAGGCAAGTTAGGCAAGTTGGCTTTGAAAGGAGGCACTTTTCCCCAAGAAGCCAAACTCAAGAGCCCACTTGGCAGATGTCATTTTATAGGGCGCGTTTGGGCCTCCGATGGCAGCCAGGTTTGGAGGAGGGGGCAGCTTTGGTCTGGGAGAAATCCTCGTCCTTCTGGAATTTTTGTACTCAAAAGCCCAGGACGGGCCGCAGGCAAGTTAGGCAAGTTGGCTCCGAAAGGAGGCACTTTTCCCCAAGAAGCCAAACTCAAGAACCCACAATGCAGATGTCATTTTGTAGGGAGCGTTTGGGCCTCCGATGGCAGCCAGGTTTGGAGGAGGGGGCAGCTTTGGTCTGGGAGAAATCCTCGTCCTTATGGAATTTTTGTAGGCAAAAGCCCAGGACGGGACGCAGGCAAGTTGGCTTTGAAAGGAGGCACTTTCCCCCAAGAAGCCAAACTCAAGAGCCCACTTGGCAGATGTCATTTTGTAGGGCGCGTTTGGGCCTCCGATGGCAGCCAGGTTTGGAGGAGGGGGCAGCTTTGTTCTGGGAGGAATCCTCGTCCTTATGGAATTTTTGTAGGCAAAAGCCCTGCATGGGCCGCCGGCAAGTTGACTCCGAAAGGAGGCACTTTTCCCCAAGAAGCCAAACTCAAGAGCCCACTTGGCAGGTGTCAATTTGTAGGGCGCGTTTGGGCCTCCGATGGCAGCCAGGTTTGGAGGAGGGGGCAGCTTTGGTCTGGGAGGAATCCTCGTCCTTATGGAATTTTTGTAGGTAAAAGCCCAGAATGGGCCGCAGGCTAGTTAGGCAAGTTGGCTTTGAAAGGAGGCACTTTTCCGCAAGAAGCCAAACTCAAGAGCCCACTTGGCAGATGTCATTTTGTAGGGCGCGTTTGGGCCTCCGATGGCAGCCAGGTTTGGAGGAGGGGGCAGCTTTGGTCTGGGAGAAATCCTCGTCCTTCTGGAATTTTTGTAGGCAAAAGCCCAGGACGGGCCGCAGGCAAGTTGGCTTTGAAAGGAGGCACTTCCACCCAAGAAGCCAAACTCAAGAGCCCACTTGGCAGATGTCATTTTGTAGGGCGCGTTTGGGCCACCGATGGCAGCTAGGTTTGGAGGAGGGGGCAGCTTTGGTCTGGGAGAAATCCTCGTCCTTCTGGAATTTTTGTAGTCTAAAACCCAGCACGGGCTGCAGGCAAGTTGGCTTTGAAAGGAGGCACTTTCCCCCAAGAAGCCAAACTCAGGAGCCCACTTGGCAGATGTCATTTTGTAGGGCGCGTTTGGGCCTCCGATGGCAGCTAGGTTTGGAGGAGGGGGCAGCTTTGGTCTGGGAGAAATCCTCGTCCTTATGGAATTTTTGTAGGCAAAAGCCCAGAAAGGGCTGCAGGCTAGTTAGGCAAGTTGGCTTTGAAAGGAGGCACTTTTCCGCAAGAAGCCAAACTCAAGAGCCCACTTGGCAGGTGTCATTTTGTAGGGCGCGTTTGGGCCTCCGATGGCAGCCAGGTTTGGAGGAGGGGGCAGCTTTGGTCTGGGAGAAATCCTCGTCCTTCTGGAATTTTTGTAGGCAAAAGCCCAGGACGGGCCGCAGGCAAGTTGGCTTTGAAAGGAGGCACTTCCACCCAAGAAGCCAAACTCAAGAGCCCACTTGGCAGATGTCATTTTGTAGGGCACGTTTGGGCCTCCGATGGCAGCCAGGTTTGGAGGAGGGGGCAGCTTTGGTCTGGGAGGAATCCTCGTCCTTATGGAATTTTTGTAGCAAAAGCCCGGGACGGGACACAGGCAAGTTGGTTTTGAAAGGAGTCACATTTCCCCAAGAAGACAAACTCAAGAGCCCAGTTGACAGGTGTCATTTTGTAGGGCACGTTTGGGCCTCCGATGGCAGCCAGGTTTGGAGGAGGGGGCAGCTTTGGTCTGGGAGAAATCCTCGTCCTTCTGGAATTTTTGGAGGCAAAAGCCCAGGACGGGCCGCAGGCAAGTTAGGCAAGTTGGCTTTGAAAGGAGTCACATTTCCCCAAGAAGCCAAACTCCAGAACCCTCAATGCAGATGTCATTTTGTGGGGCGCGTTTGGGCCTCCGATGGCAGCCAGGTTTGGAGGAGGGGGCAGCTTTGGTCTGGGAGAAATCCTCGTCCTTATGGAATTTTTGTAGTCTAAAGCCCAGCACAGGCCGCAGGATAGTTAGGCAAGTTGGCTCCGAAAGGAGGCACTTTTCCGCAAGAAGCCAAACTCAAGAGCCCACTTGGCAGATGTCATTTTGTAGGGCGCGTTTGGGCCTCCGATGGCAGCCAGGTTTGGAGGAGGGGGCAGCTTTGGTCTGGGAGAAATCCTCGTCCTTATGGAATTTTTTTAGGCATAAACCCCGCATGGGCCGCAGGCAAGTTAGGCAAGTTGACTCCGAAAGGAGGCACTTTTCCCCAAGAAGCCAAACTCAAGAACCCTCAATGCAGATGTCATTTTGTGGGGCGCGTTTGGGCCTCCGATGGCAGCCAGGTTTGGAGGAGGGGGCAGCTTTGGTCTGGGAGAAATCCTCGTCCTTATGGAATTTTTGTAGTCTAAAGCCCTGCATGGGCCGCAGGCAAGTTAGGCAAGTTGGCTCCGAAAGGAGGCACTTTTCCCCAAGAAGCCAAACTCAAGAACCCTCAATGCAGATGTCATTTTGTGGGGCGCGTTTGGGCCTCCGATGGCAGCCAGGTTTGGAGGAGGGGGCAGCTTTGGTCTGGGAGAAATCCTCGTCCTTCTGGAATTTTTGTAGTCTAAAGCCCAGCACGGGCTGCAGGCAAGTTGGCTTTGAAAGGAGGCACTTTCCCCCAAGAAGCCAAACTCAGGAGCCCACTTGGCAGATGTCATTTTGTAGGGCGCGTTTGGGCCACCGATGGCAGCTAGGTTTGGAGGAGGGGGCAGCTTTGGTCTGGGAGGAATCCTCGTCCTTATGGAATTTTTGTAGGCAAAAGCACAGAATGGGCTGCAGGCTAGTTAGGCAAGTTGGCTTTGAAAGGAGGCACTTTTCCGCAAGAAGCCAAACTCAAGAGCCCACTTGGCAGATGTCATTTTGTAGGGCGCGTTTGGGCCTCCGATGGCAGCCAGGTTTGGAGGAGGGGGCAGCTTTGGTCTGGGAGAAATCCTCGTCCTTCTGGAATTTTTGTAGGCAAAAGCCCAGGACGGGCCGCAGGCAAGTTGGCTTTGAAAGGAGGCACTTCCACCCAAGAAGCCAAACTCAAGAGCTCACATGGCAGATGTCATTTTGTAGGGCACATTTGGGCCTCCGATGGCAGCCAGGTTTGGAGGAGGGGGCAGCTTTGGTCTGGGAGGAATCCTCGTCCTTATGGAATTTTTGTAGCAAAAGCCCGGGACGGGACACAGGCAAGTTGGTTTTGAAAGGAGTCACTTTTCCCCAAGAAGCCAAACTCAAGAGCCCACTTGGCAGGTGTCATTTTGTAGGGCACGTTTGGGCCTCCGATGGCAGCCAGGTTTGGAGGAGGGGGCAGCTTTGGCCTGGGAGAAATCCTCGTCCTTATGGAATTTTTGGAGGCAAAAGCCCAGGACGGGCCGCAGGCAAGTTAGGCAAATTGGCTCCGAAAGGAGGCACTTTTCCCCAAGAAGCCAAGCTCAAGAACCCTCAATGCAGATGTCATTTTGTGGGGGGCGTTTGGGCCTCCGATGGCAGCCAGGTTTGGAGGAGGGGGCAGCTTTGGTCTGGGAGAAATACTCGTTCTTATGGAATTTTTGGAGGCAAAAGCCCTGCATGGGCCGCCGGCAAGTTCACTCCGAAAGGAGGCACTTTTCCCCAAGAAGCCAAACTCAAGAGCCCGCTTGGCAGATGTCATTTTGTAGGGCGCGTTTGGGCCTCCGATGGCAGCCAGGTTTGGAGGAGGGGGCAGCTTTGGTCTGGGAGGAATCCTCGTCCTTATGGAATTTTTGTAGCAAAAGCCCGGGACGGGACACAGGCAAGTTGGTTTTGAAAGGAGTCACATTTCCCCAAGAAGCCAAACTCAAGAGCCCACTTGGCAGGTGTCATTTTGTAGGGCGCGTTTGGGCCTCCGATGGCAGCCAGGTTTGGAGGAGGGGGCAGCTTTGGCCTGGGAGAAATCCTCGTCCTTCTGGAATTTTTGGAGGCAAAAGCCCAGGACGGGACACAGGCAAGTTGGTTTTGAAAGGAGTCACATTTCCCCAAGAAGCCAAACTCAAGAGCCCACTTGGCAGATGTCATTTTGTAGGGCGCGTTTGGGCCTCCGATGGCAGCCAGGTTTGGAGGAGGGGGCAGCTTTGGTCTGGGAGAAATCCTTGTCCTTCTGGAATTTTTGTAGGCAAAAGCCCAGGACGGGCCGCAGGCAAGTTAGGCAAGTTGGCTCCGAAAGGAGGCACTTTTCCCCAAGAAGCCAAACTCAAGAGCCCACTTGGCAGATGTCATTTTGTAGGGCGCGTTTGGGCCTCCGATGGCAGCCAGGTTTGGAGGAGGGGGCAGCTTTGGTCTGGGAGGAATCCTCGTCCTTCTGGAATTTTTGTAGGCAAAAGCCCAGGACGGGCCGCAGGCAAGTTAGGCAAGTTGGCTCCGAAAGGAGGCACTTTTCCGCAAGAAGCCAAACTCAAGAGCCCACTTGGCAGGTGTCATTTTCTAGGGCGCGTTTGGGCCTCCGATGGCAGCCAGGTTTGGAGGAGGGGGCAGCTTTGGTCTGGGAGAAATCCTCGTCCTTATGGAATTTTTGTAGGCAAAAGCCCAGGACGGGACGCAGGCAAGTTGGCTTTGAAAGGAGGCACTTTCCCCCAAGAAGCCAAACTCAAGAGCCCACTTGGCAGATGTCATTTTGTAGGGCGCGTTTGGGCCTCCGATGGCAGCCAGGTTTGGAGGAGGGGGCAGCTTTGGTCTGGGAGAAATCCTCGTCCTTATGGAATTTTTGTAGGCAAAAGCCCAGGACGGGCCGCAGGCAAGTTGGCTTTGAAAGGAGGCACTTTTCCGCAAGAAGCCAAACTCAAGAGCCCACTTGGCAGATGTCATTTTGTAGGGCGCGTTTGGGCCTCCGATGGCAGCCAGGTTTGGAGGAGGGGGCAGCTTTGGTCTGGGAGAAATCCTCGTCCTTATGGAATTTTTGTAGGCAAAAGCCCAGGACGGGCCGCAGGCAAGTTGGCTTTGAAAGGAGGCACTTCCACCCAAGAAGCCAAACTCAAGAGCCCACTTGGCAGATGTCATTTTGTAGGGCACGTTTGGGCCTCCGATGGCAGCCAGGTTTGGAGGAGGGGGCAGCTTTGGTCTGGGAGGAATCCTCGTCCTTATGGAATTTTTGTAGCAAAAGCCCGGGACGGGACACAGGCAAGTTGGTTTTGAAAGGAGTCACATTTCCCCAAGAAGACATACTCAAGAGCCCAGTTGACAGGTGTCATTTTGTAGGGCACGTTTGGGCCTCCGATGGCAGCCAGGTTTGGAGGAGGGGGCAGCTTTGGTCTGGGAGAAATCCTCGTCCTTATGGAATTTTTGTAGTCTAAAGCCCAGCACGGGCCGCAGGATAGTTAGGCAAGTTGGCTTTGAAAGGAGGCACTTTTCCGCAAGAAGCCAAACTCAAGAGCCCACTTGGCAGATGTCATTTTGTAGGGCGCGTTTGGGCCTCCGATGGCAGCCAGGTTTGGAGGAGGGGGCAGCTTTGGTCTGGGAGAAATCCTTGTCCTTCTGGAATTTTTGTAGGCAAAAGCCCAGGACGGGCCGCAGGCAAGTTGGCTTTGAAAGGAGGCACTTTCCCCCAAGAAGCCAAACTCAAGAGCCCACTTGGCAGATGTCATTTTGTAGGGCGCGTTTGGGCCTCCGATGGCAGCCAGGTTTGGAGGAGGGGGCAGCTTTGTTCTGGGAGGAATCCTCGTCCTTATGGAATTTTTGTAGGCAAAAGCCCTGCATGGGCCGCCGGCAAGTTGACTCCGAAAGGAGGCACTTTTCCCCAAGAAGCCAAACTCAAGAGCCCACTTGGCAGGTGTCATTTTGTAGGGCGCGTTTGGGCCTCCGATGGCAGCCAGGTTTGGAGGAGGGGGCAGCTTTGGTCTGGGAGAAATCCTCGTCCTTCTGGAATTTTTGTAGGCAAAAGCCCAGGACGGGCCGCAGGCAAGTTGGCTTTGAAAGGAGGCACTTCCACCCAAGAAGCCAAACTCAAGAGCCCACTTGGCAGATGTCATTTTGTAGGGCGCGTTTGGGCCACCGATGGCAGCTAGGTTTGGAGGAGGGGGCAGCTTTGGTCTGGGAGAAATCCTCGTCCTTCTGGAATTTTTGTAGTCTAAAACCCAGCACGGGCTGCAGGCAAGTTGGCTTTGAAAGGAGGCACTTTCCCCCAAGAAGCCAAACTCAGGAGCCCACTTGGCAGATGTCATTTTGTAGGGCGCGTTTGGGCCACCGATGGCAGCTAGGTTTGGAGGAGGGGGCAGCTTTGGTCTGGGAGAAATCCTCGTCCTTATGGAATTTTTGTAGGCAAAAGCCCAGAATGGGCTGCAGGTTAGTTAGGCAAGTTGGCTTTGAAAGGAGGCACTTTTCCGCAAGAAGCCAAACTCAAGAGCCCACTTGGCAGATGTCATTTTGTAGGGCACGTTTGGGCCTCCGATGGCAGCCAGGTTTGGAGGAGGGGGCAGCTTTGGTCTGGGAGGAATCCTCGTCCTTATGGAATTTTTGTAGCAAAAGCCCGGGACGGGACATAGGCAAGTTGGTTTTGAAAGGAGTCACATTTACCCAAGAAGCCAAACTCAAGAGCCCACTTGGCAGATGTCATTTTGTAGGGCGCGTTTGGGCCTCCCATGGCAGCCAGGTTTGGAGGAGGGGGCAGCTTTGGTCTGGGAGAAATCCTTGTCCTTCTGGAATTTTTGTAGGTAAAAGCCCAGGACGGGCCGCAGGCAAGTTAGGCAAGTTGGTTTTGAAAGGAGGCACTTTTCCCCAAGAAGCCAAACTCAAGAGCCCACTTGGCAGATGTCATTTTGTAGGGCGCGTTTGGGCCACCGATGGCAGCCAGGTTTGGAGGAGGGGGCAGCTTTGGTCTGGGAGAAATCCTCGTCCTTCTGGAATTTTTGTACTCAAAAGCCCAGGACGGGCCGCAGGCAAGTTAGGCAAGTTGGCTCCGAAAGGAGGCACTTTTCCCCAAGAAGCCAAACTCAAGAACCCACAATGCAGATGTCATTTTCTAGGGCGCGTTTGGGCCTCCGATGGCAGCCAGGTTTGGAGGAGGGGGCAGCTTTGGTCTGGGAGAAATCCTCGTCCTTATGGAATTTTTTGTAGGCAAAAGCCCTGCATGGGCCGCCGGCAAGTTGACTCCGAAAGGAGGCACTTTTCCCCAAGAAGCCAAACTCAAGAGCCCACTTGGCAGGTGTCATTTTGTAGGGCGCGTTTGGGCTTCCGATGGCAGCCAGGTTTGGAGGAGGGGGCAGCTTTGGTCTGGGAGAAATCCTCGTCCTTATGGAATTTTTGTAGGTAAAAGCCCAGAATGGGCCGCAGGCTAGTTAGGCAAGTTGGCTTTGAAAGGAGGCACTTTTCCGCAAGAAGCCAAACTCAAGAGCCCACTTGGCAGATGTCATTTTGTAGGGCGCGTTTGGGCCTCCGATGGCAGCCAGGTTTGGAGGAGGGGGCAGCTTTGGTCTGGGAGAAATCCTCGTCCTTCTGGAATTTTTGTAGGCAAAAGCCCAGGACGGGCCGCAGGCAAGTTGGCTTTGAATGGAGGCACTTCCACCCAAGAAGCCAAACTCAGGAGCCCACTTGGCAGATGTCATTTTGTAGGGCGCGTTTGGGCCACCGATGGCAGCTAGGTTTGGAGGAGGGGGCAGCTTTGGTCTGGGAGAAATCCTCGTCCTTATGGAATTTTTGTAGGCAAAAGCCCAGAATGGGCTGCAGGCTAGTTAGGCAAGTTGGCTTTGAAAGGAGGCACTTTTCCGCAAGAAGCCAAACTCAAGAGCCCACTTGGCAGATGTCATTTTGTAGGGCGCGTTTGGGCCACCGATGGCAGCTAGGTTTGGAGGAGGGGGCAGCTTTGGTCTGGGAGAAATCCTCGTCCTTATGGAATTTTTGAAGGCAAAAGCCCAGGACGGGCCGCAGGCAAGTTGGCTTTGAAAGGAGGCACTTCCACCCAAGAAGCCAAACTCAAGAGCCCACTTGGCAGATGTCATTTTGTAGGGCACGTTTGGGCCTCCGATGGCAGCCAGGTTTGGAGGAGGGGGCAGCTTTGGTCTGGGAGGAATCCTCGTCCTTATGGAATTTTTGTAGCAAAAGCCCGGGACGGGACACAGGCAAGTTGGTTTTGAAAGGAGTCACATTTCCCCAAGAAGCCAAACTCAAGAGCCCACTTGGCAGATGTCATTTTGTAGGGCGCGTTTGGGCCTCCCATGGCAGCCAGGTTTGGAGGAGGGGGCAGCTTTGGTCTGGGAGAAATCCTTGTCCTTCTGGAATTTTTGTAGGCAAAAGCCCAGGACGGGCCGCAGGCAAGTTAGGCAAGTTGGCTTTGAAAGGAGGCACTTTTCCCCAAGAAGCCAAACTCAAGAGCCCACTTGGCAGATGTCATTTTGTAGGGCGCGTTTGGGCCTCCGATGGCAGCCAGGTTTGGAGGAGGGGGCAGCTTTGGTCTGGGAGAAATCCTCGTCCTTCTGGAATTTTTGTAGGCAAAAGCCCAGGACGGGCCGCAGGCAAGTTGGCTTTGAAAGGAGGCACTTCCACCCAAGAAGCCAAACTCAAGAGCCCACATGGCAGATGTCATTTTGTAGGGCACATTTGGGCCTCCGATGGCAGCCAGGTTTGGAGGAGGGGGCAGCTTTGGTCTGGGAGGAATCCTCGTCCTTATGGAATTTTTGTAGCAAAAGCCCGGGACGGGACACAGGCAAGTTGGTTTTGAAAGGAGTCACTTTTCCCCAAGAAGCCAAACTCAAGAGCCCACTTGGCAGGTGTCATTTTGTAGGGCACGTTTGGGCCTCCGATGGCAGCCAGGTTTGGAGGAGGGGGCAGCTTTGGCCTGGGAGAAATCCTCGTCCTTATGGAATTTTTGGAGGCAAAAGCCCAGGACGGGCCGCAGGCAAGTTAGGCAAATTGGCTCCGAAAGGAGGCACTTTTCCCCAAGAAGCCAAGCTCAAGAACCCTCAATGCAGATGTCATTTTGTGGGGGGCGTTTGGGCCTCCGATGGCAGCCAGGTTTGGAGGAGGGGGCAGCTTTGGTCTGGGAGGAATCCTCGTCCTTATGGAATTTTTGTAGCAAAAGCCCGGGACGGGACACAGGCAAGTTGGTTTTGAAAGGAGTCACATTTCCCCAAGAAGCCAAACTCAAGAGCCCACTTGGCAGGTGTCATTTTGTAGGGCACGTTTGGGCCTCCGATGGCAGCCAGGTTTGGAGGAGGGGGCAGCTTTGGCCTGGGAGAAATCCTCGTCCTTCTGGAATTTTTGGAGGCAAAAGCCCAGGACGGGACACAGGCAAGTTGGTTTTGAAAGGAGTCACATTTCCCCAAGAAGCCAAACTCAAGAGCCCACTTGGCAGATGTCATTTTGTAGGGCGCGTTTGGGCCTCCGATGGCAGCCAGGTTTGGAGGAGGGGGCAGCTTTGGTCTGGGAGAAATCCTTGTCCTTCTGGAATTTTTGTAGGCAAAAGCCCAGGACGGGCCGCAGGCAAGTTAGGCAAGTTGGCTCCGAAAGGAGGCACTTTTCCCCAAGAAGCCAAACTCAAGAGCCCACTTGGCAGATGTCATTTTGTAGGGCGCGTTTGGGCCTCCGATGGCAGCCAGGTTTGGAGGAGGGGGCAGCTTTGGTCTGGGAGGAATCCTCGTCCTTCTGGAATTTTTGTACTCAAAAGCCCAGGACGGGCCGCAGGCAAGTTAGGCAAGTTGGCTCCGAAAGGAGGCACTTTTCCGCAAGAAGCCAAACTCAAGAGCCCACTTGGCAGATGTCATTTTGTAGGGCGCGTTTGGGCCTCCGATGGCAGCCAGGTTTGGAGGAGGGGGCAGCTTTGGTCTGGGAGAAATCCTCGTCCTTATGGAATTTTTGTAGGCAAAAGCCCAGGACGGGACGCAGGCAAGTTGGCTTTGAAAGGAGGCACTTTCCCCCAAGAAGCCAAACTCAAGAGCCCACTTGGCAGATGTCATTTTGTAGGGCGCGTTTGGGCCTCCGATGGCAGCCAGGTTTGGAGGAGGGGGCAGCTTTGGTCTGGGAGAAATCCTCGTCCTTATGGAATTTTTGTAGGCAAAAGCCCAGGACGGGCCGCAGGCAAGTTGGCTTTGAAAGGAGGCACTTTTCCGCAAGAAGCCAAACTCAAGAGCCCACTTGGCAGATGTCATTTTGTAGGGCGCGTTTGGGCCTCCGATGGCAGCCAGGTTTGGAGGAGGGGGCAGCTTTGGTCTGGGAGAAATCCTCGTCCTTATGGAATTTTTGTAGGCAAAAGCCCAGGACGGGCCGCAGGCAAGTTGGCTTTGAAAGGAGGCACTTCCACCCAAGAAGCCAAACTCAAGAGCCCACTTGGCAGATGTCATTTTGTAGGGCACGTTTGGGCCTCCGATGGCAGCCAGGTTTGGAGGAGGGGGCAGCTTTGGTCTGGGAGGAATCCTCGTCCTTATGGAATTTTTGTAGCAAAAGCCCGGGACGGGACACAGGCAAGTTGGTTTTGAAAGGAGTCACATTTCCCCAAGAAGACAAACTCAAGAGCCCAGTTGACAGGTGTCATTTTGTAGGGCACGTTTGGGCCTCCGATGGCAGCCAGGTTTGGAGGAGGGGGCAGCTTTGGTCTGGGAGAAATCCTCGTCCTTATGGAATTTTTGTAGTCTAAAGCCCAGCACGGGCCGCAGGATAGTTAGGCAAGTTGGCTTTGAAAGGAGGCACTTTTCCGCAAGAAGCCAAACTCAAGAGCCCACTTGGCAGATGTCATTTTGTAGGGCGCGTTTGGGCCTCCGATGGCAGCCAGGTTTGGAGGAGGGGGCAGCTTTGGTCTGGGAGAAATCCTTGTCCTTCTGGAATTTTTGTAGGCAAAAGCCCAGGACGGGCCGCAGGCAAGTTAGGCAAGTTGGCTTTGAAAGGAGGCACTTTTCCGCAAGAAGCCAAACTCAAGAGCCCACTTGGCAGATGTCATTTTATAGGGCGCGTTTGGGCCTCCGATGGCAGCCAGGTTTGGAGGAGGGGGCAGCTTTGGTCTGGGAGAAATCCTCGTCCTTCTGGAATTTTTGTACTCAAAAGCCCAGGACGGGCCGCAGGCAAGTTAGGCAAGTTGGCTCCGAAAGGAGGCACTTTTCCCCAAGAAGCCAAACTCAAGAACCCACAATGCAGATGTCATTTTCTAGGGCGCGTTTGGGCCTCCGATGGCAGCCAGGTTTGGAGGAGGGGGCAGCTTTGGTCTGGGAGAAATCCTCGTCCTTATGGAATTTTTGTAGGCAAAAGCCCAGGACGGGCCGCAGGCAAGTTGGCTTTGAAAGGAGGCACTTTCCCCCAAGAAGCCAAACTCAAGAGCCCACTTGGCAGATGTCATTTTGTAGGGCGCGTTTGGGCCTCCGATGGCAGCCAGGTTTGGAGGAGGGGGCAGCTTTGTTCTGGGAGGAATCCTCGTCCTTATGGAATTTTTGTAGGCAAAAGCCCTGCATGGGCCGCCGGCAAGTTGACTCCGAAAGGAGGCACTTTTCCCCAAGAAGCCAAACTCAAGAGCCCACTTGGCAGGTGTCATTTTGTAGGGCGCGTTTGGGCCTCCGATGGCAGCCAGGTTTGGAGGAGGGGGCAGCTTTGGTCTGGGAGAAATCCTCGTCCTTATGGAATTTTTGTAGGTAAAAGCCCAGAATGGGCCGCAGGCTCGTTAGGCAAGTTGGCTTTGAAAGGAGGCACTTTTCCGCAAGAAGCCAAACTCAAGAGCCCACTTGGCAGATGTCATTTTGTAGGGCGCGTTTGGGCCTCCGATGGCAGCCAGGTTTGGAGGAGGGGGCAGCTTTGGTCTGGGAGAAATCCTCGTCCTTCTGGAATTTTTGTAGGCAAAAGCCCAGGACGGGCCGCAGGCAAGTTGGCTTTGAAAGGAGGCACTTCCACCCAAGAAGCCAAACTCAAGAGCCCACTTGGCAGATGTCATTTTGTAGGGCGCGTTTGGGCCACCGATGGCAGCTAGGTTTGGAGGAGGGGGCAGCTTTGGTCTGGGAGAAATCCTCGTCCTTCTGGAATTTTTGTAGTCTAAAACCCAGCACGGGCTGCAGGCAAGTTGGCTTTGAAAGGAGGCACTTTCCCCCAAGAAGCCAAACTCAGGAGCCCACTTGGCAGATGTCATTTTGTAGGGCGCGTTTGGGCCACCGATGGCAGCTAGGTTTGGAGGAGGGGGCAGCTTTGGTCTGGGAGAAATCCTCGTCCTTATGGAATTTTTGTAGGCAAAAGCCCAGAATGGGCTGCAGGTTAGTTAGGCAAGTTGGCTTTGAAAGGAGGCACTTTTCCGCAAGAAGCCAAACTCAAGAGCCCACTTGGCAGATGTCATTTTGTAGGGCACGTTTGGGCCTCCGATGGCAGCCAGGTTTGGAGGAGGGGGCAGCTTTGGTCTGGGAGGAATCCTCGTCCTTATGGAATTTTTGTAGCAAAAGCCCGGGACGGGACACAGGCAAGTTGGTTTTGAAAGGAGTCACATTTACCCAAGAAGCCAAACTCAAGAGCCCACTTGGCAGATGTCATTTTGTAGGGCGCGTTTGGGCCTCCCATGGCAGCCAGGTTTGGAGGAGGGGGCAGCTTTGGTCTGGGAGAAATCCTTGTCCTTCTGGAATTTTTGTAGGTAAAAGCCCAGGACGGGCCGCAGGCAAGTTAGGCAAGTTGGCTTTGAAAGGAGGCACTTTTCCCCAAGAAGCCAAACTCAAGAGCCCACTTGGCAGATGTCATTTTGTAGGGCGCGTTTGGGCCTCCGATGGCAGCCAGGTTTGGAGGAGGGGGCAGCTTTGGTCTGGGAGAAATCCTCGTCCTTCTGGAATTTTTGTACTCAAAAGCCCAGGACGGGCCGCAGGCAAGTTAGGCAAGTTGGCTCCGAAAGGAGGCACTTTTCCCCAAGAAGCCAAACTCAAGAACCCACAATGCAGATGTCATTTTCTAGGGCGCGTTTGGGCCTCCGATGGCAGCCAGGTTTGGAGGAGGGGGCAGCTTTGGTCTGGGAGAAATCCTCGTCCTTATGGAATTTTTGTAGGCAAAAGCCCTGCATGGGCCGCCGGCAAGTTGACTCCGAAAGGAGGCACTTTTCCCCAAGAAGCCAAACTCAAGAGCCCACTTGGCAGGTGTCATTTTGTAGGGCGCGTTTGGGATTCCGATGGCAGCCAGGTTTGGAGGAGGGGGCAGCTTTGGTCTGGGAGAAATCCTCGTCCTTATGGAATTTTTGTAGGTAAAAGCCCAGAATGGGCCGCAGGCTAGTTAGGCAAGTTGGCTTTGAAAGGAGGCACTTTTCCGCAAGAAGCCAAACTCAAGAGCCCACTTGGCAGATGTCATTTTGTAGGGCGCGTTTGGGCCTCCGATGGCAGCCAGGTTTGGAGGAGGGGGCAGCTTTGGTCTGGGAGAAATCCTCGTCCTTCTGGAATTTTTGTAGGCAAAAGCCCAGGACGGGCCGCAGGCAAGTTGGCTTTGAAAGGAGGCACTTCCACCCAAGAAGCCAAACTCAGGAGCCCACTTGGCAGATGTCATTTTGTAGGGCGCGTTTGGGCCACCGATGGCAGCTAGGTTTGGAGGAGGGGGCAGCTTTGGTCTGGGAGAAATCCTCGTCCTTATGGAATTTTTGTAGGCAAAAGCCCAGAATGGGCTGCAGGCTAGTTAGGCAAGTTGGCTTTGAAAGGAGGCACTTTTCCGCAAGAAGCCAAACTCAAGAGCCCACTTGGCAGATGTCATTTTGTAGGGCGCGTTTGGGCCACCGATGGCAGCTAGGTTTGGAGGAGGGGGCAGCTTTGGTCTGGGAGAAATCCTCGTCCTTATGGAATTTTTGAAGGCAAAAGCCCAGGACGGGCCGCAGGCAAGTTAGCTTTGAAAGGAGGCACTTCCACCCAAGAAGCCAAACTCAAGAGCCCACTTGGCAGATGTCATTTTGTAGGGCACGTTTGGGCCTCCGATGGCAGCCAGGTTTGGAGGAGGGGGCAGCTTTGGTCTGGGAGGAATCCTCGTCCTTATGGAATTTTTGTAGCAAAAGCCCGGGACGGGACACAGGCAAGTTGGTTTTGAAAGGAGTCACATTTCCCCAAGAAGCCAAACTCAAGAGCCCACTTGGCAGATGTCATTTTGTAGGGCGCGTTTGGGCCTCCCATGGCAGCCAGGTTTGGAGGAGGGGGCAGCTTTGGTCTGGGAGAAATCCTTGTCCTTCTGGAATTTTTGTAGGCAAAAGCCCAGGACGGGCCGCAGGCAAGTTAGGCAAGTTGGCTTTGAAAGGAGGCACTTTTCCCCAAGAAGCCAAACTCAAGAGCCCACTTGGCAGATGTCATTTTGTAGGGCGCGTTTGGGCCTCCGATGGCAGCCAGGTTTGGAGGAGGGGGCAGCTTTGGTCTGGGAGAAATCCTCGTCCTTCTGGAATTTTTGTAGGCAAAAGCCCAGCACAGGCCGCAGGCTAGTTAGGCAAGTTGGCTCCGAAAGGAGGCACTTTTCCCCAAGAAGCCAAACTCAAGAACCCACAATGCAGATGTCATTTTCTAGGGCGCGTTTGGGCCTCCGATGGCAGCCAGGTTTGGAGGAGGGGGCAGCTTTGGTCTGGGAGAAATCCTCGTCCTTATGGAATTTTTGTAGGCAAAAGCCCTGCATGGGCCGCCGGCAAGTTGACTCCGAAAGGAGGCACTTTTCCCCAAGAAGCCAAACTCAAGAGCCCACTTGGCAGGTGTCATTTTGTAGGGCGCGTTTGGGCCTCCGATGGCAGCCAGGTTTGGAGGAGGGGGCAGCTTTGGTCTGGGAGAAATCCTCGTCCTTATGGAATTTTTGTAGGTAAAAGCCCAGAATGGGCCGCAGGCTAGTTAGGCAAGTTGGCTTTGAAAGGAGGCACTTTTCCGCAAGAAGCCAAACTCAAGAGCCCACTTGGCAGATGTCATTTTGTGGGGCGCGTTTGGGCCTCCGATGGCAGCCAGGTTTGGAGGAGGGGGCAGCTTTGGTCTGGGAGAAATCCTCGTCCTTCTGGAATTTTTGTAGGCAAAAGCCCAGGACGGGCCGCAGGCAAGTTGGCTTTGAAAGGAGGCACTTCCACCCAAGAAGCCAAACTCAAGAGCCCACTTGGCAGATGTCATTTTGTAGGGCACGTTTGGGCCTCCGATGGCAGCCAGGTTTGGAGGAGGGGGCAGCTTTGGTCTGGGAGAAATCCTCGTCCTTATGGAATTTTTGTCGGCAAGAGCCCGCGACGGGATGCAGGCAAGTTGGTTTTGAAAGGAGTCACTTTTCCCCAAGAAGCCAAACTCAAGAGCCCAGTTGACAGGTGTCATTTTGTAGGGCACGTTTGGGCCTCCGATGGCAGCCAGGTTTGGAGGAGGGGGCAGCTTTGGTCTGGGAGAAATCCTCGTCCTTCTGGAATTTTTGTAGGCAAAAGCCCAGGACGGGCCGCAGGCAAGTTAGGCAAGTTGGCTTTGAAAGGAGGCACTTCTCCCCAAGAAGCCAAACTCAAGAAACCTCAATGCAGATGTCATTTTGTGGGGCGCGTTTGGGCCTCCGATGGCAGCCAGGTTTGGAGGAGGGGGCAGCTTTGGTCTGGGAGAAATCCTCGTCCTTATGGAATTTTTGTAGTCTAAAGCCCAGCACGGGCCGCAGGATAGTTAGGCAAGTTGGCTTTGAAAGGAGGCACTTTTCCGCAAGAAGCCAAACTCAAGAGCCCACTTGGCAGATGTCATTTTGTAGGGCGCGTTTGGGCCTCCGATGGCAGCCAGGTTTGGAGGAGGGGGCAGCTTTGGTCTGGGAGAAATCCTTGTCCTTCTGGAATTTTTGTAGGCAAAAGCCCAGGACGGGCCGCAGGCAAGTTAGGCAAGTTGGCTTTGAAAGGAGGCACTTTTCCCCAAGAAGCCAAACTCAAGAGCCCACTTGGCAGATGTCATTTTGTAGGGCGCGTTTGGGCCTCCGATGGCAGCCAGGTTTGGAGGAGGGGGCAGCTTTGGTCTGGGAGAAATCCTCGTCCTTCTGGAATTTTTGTACTCAAAAGCCCAGGACGGGCCGCAGGCAAGTTAGGCAAGTTGGCTCCGAAAGGAGGCACTTTTCCCCAAGAAGCCAAACTCAAGAACCCACAATGCAGATGTCATTTTCTAGGGCGCGTTTGGGCCTCCGATGGCAGCCAGGTTTGGAGGAGGGGGCAGCTTTGGTCTGGGAGAAATCCTCGTCCTTATGGAATTTTTGTAGGCAAAAGCCCAGGAGGGGCCGCAGGCAAGTTGGCTTTGAAAGGAGGCACTTTCCCCCAAGAAGCCAAACTCAAGAGCCCACTTGGCAAATGTCATTTTGTAGGGCGCGTTTGGGCCTCCGATGGCAGCCAGGTTTGGAGGAGGGGGCAGCTTTGTTCTGGGAGAAATCCTCGTCCTTATGGAATTTTTGTAGGCAAAAGCCCTGCATGGGCCGCCGGCAAGTTGACTCCGAAAGGAGGCACTTTTCCCCAAGAAGCCAAACTCAAGAGCCCACTTGGCAGGTGTCATTTTGTAGGGCGCGTTTGGGCCTCCGATGGCAGCCAGGTTTGGAGGAGGGGGCAGCTTTGGTCTGGTAGGAATCCTCGTCCTTATGGAATTTTTGTAGGTAAAAGCCCAGAATGGGCCGCAGGCTAGTTAGGCAAGTTGGCTTTGAAAGGAGGCACTTTTCCGCAAGAAGCCAAACTCAAGAGCCCACTTGGCAGATGTCATTTTGTAGGGCGCGTTTGGGCCTCCGATGGCAGCCAGGTTTGGAGGAGTGGGCAGCTTTGGTCTGGGAGAAATCCTCGTCCTTCTGGAATTTTTGTAGGCAAAAGCCCAGGACGGGCCGCAGGCAAGTTGGCTTTGAAAGGAGGCACTTCCACCCAAGAAGCCAAACTCAAGAGCCCACTTGGCAGATGTCATTTTGTAGGGCACGTTTGGGCCTCCGATGGCAGCCAGGTTTGGAGGAGGGGGCAGCTTTGGTCTGGGAGGAATCCTCGTCCTTATGGAATTTTTGTAGCAAAAGCCCGGGACGGGACACAGGCAAGTTGGTTTTGAAAGGAGTCACATTTCCCCAAGAAGCCAAACTCAAGAGCCCACTTGGCAGATGTCATTTTGTAGGGCGCGTTTGGGCCTCCCATGGCAGCCAGGTTTGGAGGAGGGGGCAGCTTTGGTCTGGGAGAAATCCTTGTCCTTCTGGAATTTTTGTAGGCAAAAGCCCAGGACGGGCCGCAGGCAAGTTAGGCAAGTTGGCTTTGAAAGGAGGCACTTTTCCCCAAGAAGCAAAACTCAAGAGCCCACTTGGCAGATGTCATTTTGTAGGGCGCGTTTGGGCCTCCGATGGCAGCCAGGTTTGGAGGAGGGGGCAGCTTTGGTCTGGGAGAAATCCTCGTCCTTCTGGAATTTTTGTAGGCAAAAGCCCAGCACAGGCCGCAGGCTAGTTAGGCAAGTTGGCTCCGAAAGGAGGCACTTTTCCCCAAGAAGCCAAACTCAAGAACCCACAATGCAGATGTCATTTTCTAGGGCGCGTTTGGGCCTCCGATGGCAGCCAGGTTTGGAGGAGGGGGCAGCTTTGGTCTGGGAGAAATCCTCGTCCTTATGGAATTTTTGTAGGCAAAAGCCCTGCATGGGCCGCCGGCAAGTTGACTCCGAAAGGAGGCACTTTTCCCCAAGAAGCCAAACTCAAGAGCCCACTTGGCAGGTGTCATTTTGTAGGGCGCGTTTGGGCCTCCGATGGCAGCCAGGTTTGGAGGAGGGGGCAGCTTTGGTCTGGGAGAAATCCTCGTCCTTATGGAATTTTTGTAGGTAAAAGCCCAGAATGGGCCGCAGGCTAGTTAGGCAAGTTGCTTTGAAAGGAGGCACTTTTCCGCAAGAAGCCAAACTCAAGAGCCCACTTGGCAGATGTCATTTTGTGGGGCGCGTTTGGGCCTCCGATGGCAGCCAGGTTTGGAGGAGGGGGCAGCTTTGGTCTGGGAGAAATCCTCGTCCTTCTGGAATTTTTGTAGGCAAAAGCCCAGGACGGGCCGCAGGCAAGTTGGCTTTGAAAGGAGGCACTTCCACCCAAGAAGCCAAACTCAAGAGCCCACTTGGCAGATGTCATTTTGTAGGGCACGTTTGGGCCTCCGATGGCAGCCAGGTTTGGAGGAGGGGGCAGATTTGGTCTGGGAGAAATCCTCGTCCTTATGGAATTTTTGTAGTCTAAAACCCTGCACGGGCTGCAGGAATGTTGGCTTTGAAAGGAGGCACTTTCCCCCAAGAAGCCAAACTCAGGAGCCCACTTGGCAGATGTCATTTTGTAGGGCGCGTTTGGGCCACCGATGGCAGCTAGGTTTGGAGGAGGGGGCAGCTTTGGTCTGGGAGAAATCCTCGTCCTTATGGAATTTTTGTAGGCAAAAGCCCAGAATGGGCTGCAGGCTAGTTAGGCAAGTTGGCTTTGAAAGGAGGCACTTTTCCGCAAGAAGCCAAACTCAAGAGCCCACTTGGCAGATGTCATTTTGTAGGGCGCGTTTGGGCCTCCGATGGCAGCCAGGTTTGGAGGAGGGGGCAGCTTTGGTCTGGGAGAAATCCTCGTCCTTATGGAATTTTTGTAGGCAAAAGCCCAGGACGGGCCGCAGGCAAGTTGGCTTTGAAAGGAGGCACTTTTCCCCAAGAAGCCAAACTCAAGAGCCCACTTGGCAGATGTCATTTTGTAGGGCACGTTTGGGCCTCCGATGGCAGCCAGGTTTGGAGGAGGGGGCAGCTTTGGTCTGGGAGAAATCCTCGTCCTTATGGAATTTTTGTAGGCAAAAGCCCAGCACGGGCCGCAGGCAAGTTGGCTTTGAAAGGAGGCACTTTTCCCCAAGAAGCCAAACTCAAGAGCCCACTTGGCAGATGTCATTTTGTAGGGCACGTTTGGGCCTCCGATGGCAGCCAGGTTTGGAGGAGGGGGCAGCTTTGGTCTGGGAGGAATCCTCGTCCTTATGGAATTTTTGTAGCAAAAGCCCGGGACGGGACACAGGCAAGTTGGTTTTGAAAGGAGTCACATTTCCCCAAGAAGCCAAACTCAAGAGCCCAGTTGACAGGTGTCATTTTGTAGGGCACGTTTGGGCCTCCGATGGCAGCCAGGTTTGGAGGAGGGGGCAGCTTTGGTCTGGGAGAAATCCTCGTCCTTCTGGAATTTTTGGAGGCAAAAGCCCAGGACGGGCCGCAGGCAAGTTAGGCAAGTTGGCTTTGAAAGGAGGCACTTCTCCCCAAGAAGCCAAACTCAAGAAACCTCAATGCAGATGTCATTTTGTGGGGCGCGTTTGGGCCTCCGATGGCAGCCAGGTTTGGAGGAGGGGGCAGCTTTGGTCTGGGAGAAATCCTCGTCCTTATGGAATTTTTGTAGTCTAAAGCCCAGCACGGGCCGCAGGATAGTTAGGCAAGTTGGCTTTGAAAGGAGGCACTTTTCCGCAAGAAGCCAAACTCAAGAGCCCACTTGGCAGATGTCATTTTGTAGGGCGCGTTTGGGCCTCCGATGGCAGCCAGGTTTGGAGGAGGGGGCAGCTTTGGTCTGGGAGAAATCCTTGTCCTTATGGAATTTTTGTAGGCAAAAGCCCAGGACGGGCCGCAGGCAAGTTAGGCAAGTTGGCTTTGAAAGGAGGCACTTTTCCCCAAGAAGCCAAACTCAAGAGCCCACTTGGCAGATGTCATTTTGTAGGGCGCGTTTGGGCCTCCGATGGCAGCCAGGTTTGGAGGAGGGGGCAGCTTTGGTCTGGGAGAAATCCTCGTCCTTCTGGAATTTTTGTACTCAAAAGCCCAGGACGGGCCGCAGGCAAGTTAGGCAAGTTGGCTCCGAAAGGAGGCACTTTTCCCCAAGAAGCCAAACTCAAGAACCCACAATGCAGATGTCATTTTCTAGGGCGCGTTTGGGCCTCCGATGGCAGCCAGGTTTGGAGGAGGGGGCAGCTTTGGTCTGGGAGAAATCCTCGTCCTTATGGAATTTTTGTAGGCAAAAGCCCAGGAGGGGCCGCAGGCAAGTTGGCTTTGAAAGGAGGCACTTTCCCCCAAGAAGCCAAACTCAAGAGCCCACTTGGCAAATGTCATTTTGTAGGGCGCGTTTGGGCCTCCGATGGCAGCCAGGTTTGGAGGAGGGGGCAGCTTTGTTCTGGGAGAAATCCTCGTCCTTATGGAATTTTTGTAGGCAAAAGCCCTGCATGGGCCGCCGGCAAGTTGACTCCGAAAGGAGGCACTTATCCCCAAGAAGCCAAACTCAAGAGCCCACTTGGCAGGTGTCATTTTGTAGGGCGCGTTTGGGCCTCCGATGGCAGCCAGGTTTGGAGGAGGGGGCAGCTTTGGTCTGGTAGGAATCCTCGTCCTTATGGAATTTTTGTAGGTAAAAGCCCAGAATTGGCCGCAGGCTAGTTAGGCAAGTTGGCTTTGAAAGGAGGCACTTTTCCGCAAGAAGCCAAACTCAAGAGCCCACTTGGCAGATGTCATTTTGTAGGGCGCGTTTGGGCCTCCGATGGCAGCCAGGTTTGGAGGAGTGGGCAGCTTTGGTCTGGGAGAAATCCTCGTCCTTCTGGAATTTTTGTAGGCAAAAGCCCAGGACGGGCCGCAGGCAAGTTGGCTTTGAAAGGAGGCACTTCCACCCAAGAAGCCAAACTCAAGAGCCCACTTGGCAGATGTCATTTTGTAGGGCACGTTTGGGCCTCCGATGGCAGCCAGGTTTGGAGGAGGGGGCAGCTTTGGTCTGGGAGAAATCCTCGTCCTTATGGAATTTTTGTAGTCGAAAACCCAGCACGGGCTGCAGGCAAGTTGGCTTTGAAAGGAGGCACTTTTCCGCAAGAAGCCAAACTCAAGAGCCCACTTGGCAGATGTCATTTTGTAGGGCGCGTTTGGGCCTCCGATGGCAGCCAGGTTTGGAGGAGGGCGCAGCTTTGGTCTGGGAGAAATCCTCGTCCTTATGGAATTTTTGTAGGCAAAAGCCCAGGACGGGCCGCAGGCAAGTTGGCTTTGAAAGGAGGCACTTCCACCCAAGAAGCCAAACTCAAGAGCCCACTTGGCAGATGTCATTTTGTAGGGCACGTTTGGGCCTCCGATGGCAGCCAGGTTTGGAAGAGGGGGCAGCTTTGGCCTGGGAGAAATCCTTGTCCTTCTGGAATTTTTGGAGGCAAAAGCCCAGGACGGGCCGCAGGCAAGTTAGGCAAGTTGGCTTTGAAAGGAGGCACTTTTCCCCAAGAAGCCAAACTCAAGAACCCTCAATGCAGATGTCATTTTGTGGGGCGCGTTTGGGCCTCCGATGGCAGCCAGGTTTGGAGGAGGGGGCAGCTTTGGTCTGGGAGAAATCCTCGTCCTTATGGAATTTTTGTAGGCAAAAGCCCAGGACGGGCCGCAGGCAAGTTGGCTTTGAAAGGAGGCACTTCCACCCAAGAAGCCAAACTCAAGAGCCCACTTGGCAGGTGTCATTTTGTAGGGCACGTTTGGGCCTCCGATGGCAGCCAGGTTTGGAGGAGGGGGCAGCTTTGGTCTGGGAGAAATCCTCGTCCTTCTGGAATTTTTGTAAGCAAAAGTCCTGCATGGGCCGCCGGCAAGTTGACTCCGAAAGGAGGCACTTTTCCCCAGGAAGCCCAACTCAAGAACCCTCAATGCAGGTGTCATTTTGTGGGGCGAGTTTGGGCCTCCGATGGCAGCCAGGTTTGGAGGAGGGGGCAGCTTTGGTCTGGGAGAAATCCTCGTCCTTATGGAATTTTTGTAGGCAAATCCCAGGACGGGCCGCAGGCAAGTTGGCTTTGAAAGGAGGTACTTCCACCCAAGAAGCCAAACTCAAGAGCCCACTTGGCAGATGTCATTTTGTAGGGCACGTTTGGGCCTCCGATGGCAGCCAGGTTTGGAGGAGGGGGCAGCTTTGGTCTGGGAGAAATCCTCGTCCTTATGGAATTTTTGTAGGCAAAAGCCCAGGACGGGCCGCAGGCAAGTTGGCTTTGAAAGGAGGCACTTCCACCCAAGAAGCCAAATTCAAGAGCCCACTTGGCAGGTGTCATTTTGTAGGGCGCGTTTGGGCCTCCGATGGCAGCCAGGTTTGGAGGAGGGGGCAGCTTTGGTCTGGGAGGAATCCTCGTCCTTATGGAATTTTTGTAGCAAAAGCCCGGGACGGGACACAGGCAAGTTGGTTTTGAAAGGAGTCACTTTTCCCCAAGAAGCCAAACTCAAGAGCCCACTTGGCAGGTGTCATTTTGTAGGGCGCGTTTGGGCCTCCGATGGCAGCCAGGTTTGGAGGAGGGGGCAGCTTTGGTCTGGGAGAAATCCTCGTCCTTATGGAATTTTTGTAGGCAAAAACCCCGCATGGGCCGCAGGCAAGTTAGGCAAGTTGCTTTGAAAGGAGGCACTTTTCCCCAAGAAGCCAAACTCAAGAACCCACAATGCAGATGTCATTTTGTAGGGCGCGTTTGGGCCTCCGATGGCAGCCAGGTTTGGAGGAGGAGGCAGCTTTGGTCTGGGAGAAATCCTCGTCCTTCTGGAATTTTTGTAGCAAAAGCCCAGGACCGGCCGCAGGCAAGTTAGGCAATTTGGCTCCGAAAGGAGGCACTTTTCCCCAAGAAGCCAAACTCAAGAACCCTCAATGCAGATGTCATTTTGTGGGGCGCGTTTGGGCCTCCGATGGCAGCCAGGTTTGGAGGAGGGGGCAGCTTTGGTCTGGGAGAAATCCTCGTCCTTATGGAATTTTTGTAGGCAAAAGCCCAGGACGGGCCGCAGGCAAGTTGGCTTTGAAAGGAGGCACTTCCACCCAAGAAGCCAAACTCAAGAGCCCACTTGGCAGGTGTCATTTTGTAGGGCACGTTTGGGCCTCCGATGGCAGCCAGGTTTGGAGGAGGGGGCAGCTTTGGTCTGGGAGAAATCCTCGTCCTTATGGAATTTTTGGAGGCAAAAGCCCAGGACGGGCCGCAGGCAAGTTAGGCAAGTTGGCTCCGAAAGGAGGCACTTTTCCCCAAGAAGCCAAACTCAAGAGCCCACTTGGCAGATGTCATTTTGTAGGGCGCGTTTGGGCCTCTGATGGCAGCCAGGTTTGGAGGAGGGGGCAGCTTTGGTCTGGGAGAAATCCTCGTCCTTATGGAATTTTTGTAGTCTAAAGCCCAGCACGGGCCGCAGGCTAGTTTGGCAAGTTGGCTTTGAAAGGAGGCACTTTCCCCCAAGAAGCCAAACTCAAGAGGCCACTTGGCAGATGTCATTTTGTAGGGCGCGTTTGGGCCTCCAATGGCAGCCAGGTTTGGAGGAGGGGGCAGCTTTGGTCTGGGAGAAATCCTCGTCCTTATGGAATTTTTGTAGTCTAAAGCCCAGCACGGGCCGCAGGCAAGTTGGCTTTGAAAGGAGGTACTTCCACCCAAGAAGCCAAACTCAAGAGCCCACTTGGCAGATGTCATTTTGTAGGGCACGTTTGGGCCTCCGATGGCAGCCAGGTTTGGAGGAGGGGGCAGCTTTGGTCTGGGAGAAATCCTCGTCCTTATGGAATTTTTGTCGGCAAGAGCCCGCGACGGGATGCAGGCAAGTTGGTTTTGAAAGGAGTCACTTTTCCCCAAGAAGCCAAACTCAAGAGCCCACTTGGCAGGTGTCATTTTGTAGGGCGCGTTTGGGCCTCCGATGGCAGCCAGGTTTGGAGGAGGGGGCAGCTTTGGTCTGGGAGAAATCCTCGTCCTTATGGAATTTTTGGAGGCAAAAACCCCGCATGGGCCGCAGGCAAGTTAGGCAAGTTGGCTTTGAAAGGAGGCACTTTTCCCCAAGAAGCCAAACTCAAGAACCCACAATGCAGATGTCATTTTGTAGGGCGCGTTTGGGCCTCCGATGGCAGCCAGGTTTGGAGGAGGGGGCAGCTTTGGTCTGGGAGAAATCCTCGTCCTTATGGAATTTTTGTAGGCAAAAGCCCTGCATGGGCCGCCGGCAAGTTGACTCCGAAAGGAGGCACTTATCCCCAAGAAGCCAAACTCAAGAGCCCACTTGGCAGGTGTCATTTTGTAGGGCGCGTTTGGGCCTCCGATGGCAGCCAGGTTTGGAGGAGGGGGCAGCTTTGGTCTGGTAGGAATCCTCGTCCTTATGGAATTTTTGTAGGTAAAAGCCCAGAATGGGCCGCAGGCTAGTTAGGCAAGTTGGCTTTGAAAGGAGGCACTTTTCCGCAAGAAGCCAAACTCAAGAGCCCACTTGGCAGATGTCATTTTGTAGGGCGCGTTTGGGCCTCCAATGGCAGCCAGGTTTGGAGGAGGGGGCAGCTTTGTTCTGGGAGAAATCCTCGTCCTTCTGGAATTTTTGTAGGCAAAAGCCCAGGACGGGCCGCAGGCAAGTTGGCTTTGAAAGGAGGCACTTCCACCCAAGAAGCCAAACTCAAGAGCCCACTTGGCAGATGTCATTTTGTAGGGCACGTTTGGGCCTCCGATGGCAGCCAGGTTTGGAGGAGGGGGCAGCTTTGGTCTGGGAGAAATCCTCGTCCTTATGGAATTTTTGTAGTCTAAAACCCAGCACGGGCTGCAGGCAAGTTGGCTTTGAAAGGAGGCACTTTTCCGCAAGAAGCCAAACTCAGGAGCCCACTTGGCAGATGTCATTTTGTAGGGCGCGTTTGGGCCACCGATGGCAGCTAGGTTTGGAGGAGGGGGCAGCTTTGGTCTGGGAGAAATCCTCGTCCTTATGGAATTTTTGTAGGCAACAGCCCAGAATGGGCTGCAGGCTAGTTAGGCAAGTTGGCTTTGAAAGGAGGCACTTTTCCGCAAGAAGCCAAACTCAAGAGCCCACTTGGCAGATGTCATTTTGTAGGGCGCGTTTGGGCCTCCGATGGCAGCCAGGTTTGGAGGAGGGCGCAGCTTTGGTCTGGGAGAAATCCTCGTCCTTATGGAATTTTTGTAGGCAAAAGCCCAGGACGGGCCGCAGGCAAGTTGGCTTTGAAAGGAGGCACTTCCACCCATGAAGACAAACTCAAGAGCCCACTTGGCAGATGTCATTTTGTAGGGCACGTTTGGGCCTCCGATGGCAGCCAGGTTTGGAGGAGGGGGCAGATTTGGTCTGGGAGAAATCCTCGTCCTTATGGAATTTTTGTAGTCTAAAACCCTGCACGGGCTGCAGGAATGTTGGCTTTGAAAGGAGGCACTTTCCCCCAAGAAGCCAAACTCAGGAGCCCACTTGGCAGATGTCATTTTGTAGGGCGCGTTTGGGCCACCGATGGCAGCTAGGTTTGGAGGAGGGGGCAGCTTTGGTCTGGGAGAAATCCTCGTCCTTATGGAATTTTTGTAGGCAAAAGCCCAGAATGGGCTGCAGGCTAGTTAGGCAAGTTGGCTTTGAAAGGAGGCACTTTTCCGCAAGAAGCCAAACTCAAGAGCCCACTTGGCAGATGTCATTTTGTAGGGCGCGTTTGGGCCTCCGATGGCAGCCAGGTTTGGAGGAGGGGGCAGCTTTGGTCTGGGAGAAATCCTCGTCCTTATGGAATTTTTGTAGGCAAAAGCCCAGGACGGGCCGCAGGCAAGTTGGCTTTGAAAGGAGGCACTTTTCCCCAAGAAGCCAAACTCAAGAGCCCACTTGGCAGATGTCATTTTGTAGGGCACGTTTGGGCCTCCGATGGCAGCCAGGTTTGGAGGAGGGGGCAGCTTTGGTCTGGGAGAAATCCTCGTCCTTATGGAATTTTTGTAGGCAAAAGCCCAGCACGGGCCGCAGGCAAGTTGGCTTTGAAAGGAGGCACTTTTCCCCAAGAAGCCAAACTCAAGAGCCCACTTGGCAGATGTCATTTTGTAGGGCACGTTTGGGCCTCCGATGGCAGCCAGGTTTGGAGGAGGGGGCAGCTTTGGTCTGGGAGGAATCCTCGTCCTTATGGAATTTTTGTAGCAAAAGCCCGGGACGGGACACAGGCAAGTTGGTTTTGAAAGGAGTCACATTTCCCCAAGAAGCCAAACTCAAGAGCCCAGTTGACAGGTGTCATTTTGTAGGGCACGTTTGGGCCTCCGATGGCAGCCAGGTTTGGAGGAGGGGGCAGCTTTGGTCTGGGAGAAATCCTCGTCCTTCTGGAATTTTTGGAGGCAAAAGCCCAGGACGGGCCGCAGGCAAGTTAGGCAAGTTGGCTTTGAAAGGAGGCACTTCTCCCCAAGAAGCCAAACTCAAGAAACCTCAATGCAGATGTCATTTTGTGGGGCGCGTTTGGGCCTCCGATGGCAGCCAGGTTTGGAGGAGGGGGCAGCTTTGGTCTGGGAGAAATCCTCGTCCTTATGGAATTTTTGTAGTCTAAAGCCCAGCACGGGCCGCAGGATAGTTAGGCAAGTTGGCTTTGAAAGGAGGCACTTTTCCGCAAGAAGCCAAACTCAAGAGCCCACTTGGCAGATGTCATTTTGTAGGGCGCGTTTGGGCCTCCGATGGCAGCCAGGTTTGGAGGAGGGGGCAGCTTTGGTCTGGGAGAAATCCTTGTCCTTATGGAATTTTTGTAGGCAAAAGCCCAGGACGGGCCGCAGGCAAGTTAGGCAAGTTGGCTTTGAAAGGAGGCACTTTTCCCCAAGAAGCCAAACTCAAGAGCCCACTTGGCAGATGTCATTTTGTAGGGCGCGTTTGGGCCTCCGATGGCAGCCAGGTTTGGAGGAGGGGGCAGCTTTGGTCTGGGAGAAATCCTCGTCCTTCTGGAATTTTTGTACTCAAAAGCCCAGGACGGGCCGCAGGCAAGTTAGGCAAGTTGGCTCCGAAAGGAGGCACTTTTCCCCAAGAAGCCAAACTCAAGAACCCACAATGCAGATGTCATTTTCTAGGGCGCGTTTGGGCCTCCGATGGCAGCCAGGTTTGGAGGAGGGGGCAGCTTTGGTCTGGGAGAAATCCTCGTCCTTATGGAATTTTTGTAGGCAAAAGCCCAGGAGGGGCCGCAGGCAAGTTGGCTTTGAAAGGAGGCACTTTCCCCCAAGAAGCCAAACTCAAGAGCCCACTTGGCAAATGTCATTTTGTAGGGCGCGTTTGGGCCTCCGATGGCAGCCAGGTTTGGAGGAGGGGGCAGCTTTGTTCTGGGAGAAATCCTCGTCCTTATGGAATTTTTGTAGGCAAAAGCCCTGCATGGGCCGCCGGCAAGTTGACTCCGAAAGGAGGCACTTATCCCCAAGAAGCCAAACTCAAGAGCCCACTTGGCAGGTGTCATTTTGTAGGGCGCGTTTGGGCCTCCGATGGCAGCCAGGTTTGGAGGAGGGGGCAGCTTTGGTCTGGTAGGAATCCTCGTCCTTATGGAATTTTTGTAGGTAAAAGCCCAGAATTGGCCGCAGGCTAGTTAGGCAAGTTGGCTTTGAAAGGAGGCACTTTTCCGCAAGAAGCCAAACTCAAGAGCCCACTTGGCAGATGTCATTTTGTAGGGCGCGTTTGGGCCTCCGATGGCAGCCAGGTTTGGAGGAGTGGGCAGCTTTGGTCTGGGAGAAATCCTCGTCCTTCTGGAATTTTTGTAGGCAAAAGCCCAGGACGGGCCGCAGGCAAGTTGGCTTTGAAAGGAGGCACTTCCACCCAAGAAGCCAAACTCAAGAGCCCACTTGGCAGATGTCATTTTGTAGGGCACGTTTGGGCCTCCGATGGCAGCCAGGTTTGGAGGAGGGGGCAGCTTTGGTCTGGGAGAAATCCTCGTCCTTATGGAATTTTTGTAGTCGAAAACCCAGCACGGGCTGCAGGCAAGTTGGCTTTGAAAGGAGGCACTTTTCCGCAAGAAGCCAAACTCAAGAGCCCACTTGGCAGATGTCATTTTGTAGGGCGCGTTTGGGCCTCCGATGGCAGCCAGGTTTGGAGGAGGGCGCAGCTTTGGTCTGGGAGAAATCCTCGTCCTTATGGAATTTTTGTAGGCAAAAGCCCAGGACGGGCCGCAGGCAAGTTGGCTTTGAAAGGAGGCACTTCCACCCAAGAAGCCAAACTCAAGAGCCCACTTGGCAGATGTCATTTTGTAGGGCACGTTTGGGCCTCCGATGGCAGCCAGGTTTGGAGGAGGGGGCAGCTTTGGCCTGGGAGAAATCCTTGTCCTTCTGGAATTTTTGGAGGCAAAAGCCCAGGACGGGCCGCAGGCAAGTTAGGCAAGTTGGCTTTGAAAGGAGGCACTTTTCCCCAAGAAGCCAAACTCAAGAACCCTCAATGCAGATGTCATTTTGTGGGGCGCGTTTGGGCCTCCGATGGCAGCCAGGTTTGGAGGAGGGGGCAGCTTTGGTCTGGGAGAAATCCTCGTCCTTATGGAATTTTTGTAGGCAAAAGCCCAGGACGGGCCGCAGGCAAGTTGGCTTTGAAAGGAGGCACTTCCACCCAAGAAGCCAAACTCAAGAGCCCACTTGGCAGGTGTCATTTTGTAGGGCACGTTTGGGCCTCCGATGGCAGCCAGGTTTGGAGGAGGGGGCAGCTTTGGTCTGGGAGAAATCCTCGTCCTTCTGGAATTTTTGTAAGCAAAAGTCCTGCATGGGCCGCCGGCAAGTTGACTCCGAAAGGAGGCACTTTTCCCCAGGAAGCCCAACTCAAGAACCCTCAATGCAGGTGTCATTTTGTGGGGCGAGTTTGGGCCTCCGATGGCAGCCAGGTTTGGAGGAGGGGGCAGCTTTGGTCTGGGAGAAATCCTCGTCCTTATGGAATTTTTGTAGGCAAATCCCAGGACGGGCCGCAGGCAAGTTGGCTTTGAAAGGAGGTACTTCCACCCAAGAAGCCAAACTCAAGAGCCCACTTGGCAGATGTCATTTTGTAGGGCACGTTTGGGCCTCCGATGGCAGCCAGGTTTGGAGGAGGGGGCAGCTTTGGTCTGGGAGAAATCCTCGTCCTTATGGAATTTTTGTAGGCAAAAGCCCAGGACGGGCCGCAGGCAAGTTGGCTTTGAAAGGAGGCACTTCCACCCAAGAAGCCAAATTCAAGAGCCCACTTGGCAGGTGTCATTTTGTAGGGCGCGTTTGGGCCTCCGATGGCAGCCAGGTTTGGAGGAGGGGGCAGCTTTGGTCTGGGAGGAATCCTCGTCCTTATGGAATTTTTGTAGCAAAAGCCCGGGACGGGACACAGGCAAGTTGGTTTTGAAAGGAGTCACTTTTCCCCAAGAAGCCAAACTCAAGAGCCCACTTGGCAGGTGTCATTTTGTAGGGCGCGTTTGGGCCTCCGATGGCAGCCAGGTTTGGAGGAGGGGGCAGCTTTGGTCTGGGAGAAATCCTCGTCCTTATGGAATTTTTGTAGGCAAAAACCCCGCATGGGCCGCAGGCAAGTTAGGCAAGTTGCTTTGAAAGGAGGCACTTTTCCCCAAGAAGCCAAACTCAAGAACCCACAATGCAGATGTCATTTTGTAGGGCGCGTTTGGGCCTCCGATGGCAGCCAGGTTTGGAGGAGGAGGCAGCTTTGGTCTGGGAGAAATCCTCGTCCTTCTGGAATTTTTGTAGCAAAAGCCCAGGACCGGCCGCAGGCAAGTTAGGCAATTTGGCTCCGAAAGGAGGCACTTTTCCCCAAGAAGCCAAACTCAAGAACCCTCAATGCAGATGTCATTTTGTGGGGCGCGTTTGGGCCTCCGATGGCAGCCAGGTTTGGAGGAGGGGGCAGCTTTGGTCTGGGAGAAATCCTCGTCCTTATGGAATTTTTGTAGGCAAAAGCCCAGGACGGGCCGCAGGCAAGTTGGCTTTGAAAGGAGGCACTTCCACCCAAGAAGCCAAACTCAAGAGCCCACTTGGCAGGTGTCATTTTGTAGGGCACGTTTGGGCCTCCGATGGCAGCCAGGTTTGGAGGAGGGGGCAGCTTTGGTCTGGGAGAAATCCTCGTCCTTATGGAATTTTTGGAGGCAAAAGCCCAGGACGGGCCGCAGGCAAGTTAGGCAAGTTGGCTCCGAATGGAGGCACTTTTCCCCAAGAAGCCAAACTCAAGAGCCCACTTGGCAGATGTCATTTTGTGGGGCGCGTTTGGGCCTCTGATGGCAGCCAGGTTTGGAGGAGGGGGCAGCTTTGGTCTGGGAGAAATCCTCGTCCTTATGGAATTTTTGTAGTCTAAAGACCAGCACGGGCCGCAGGCTAGTTTGGCAAGTTGGCTTTGAAAGGAGGCACTTTCCCCCAAGAAGCCAAACTCAAGAGGCCACTTGGCAGATGTCATTTTGTAGGGCGCGTTTGGGCCTCCAATGGCAGCCAGGTTTGGAGGAGGGGGCAGCTTTGGTCTGGGAGAAATCCTCGTCCTTATGGAATTTTTGTAGTCTAAAGCCCAGCACGGGCCGCAGGCAAGTTGGCTTTGAAAGGAGGTACTTCCACCCAAGAAGCCAAACTCAAGAGCCCACTTGGCAGATGTCATTTTGTAGGGCACGTTTGGGCCTCCGATGGCAGCCAGGTTTGGAGGAGGGGGCAGCTTTGGTCTGGGAGAAATCCTCGTCCTTATGGAATTTTTGTCGGCAAGAGCCCGCGACGGGATGCAGGCAAGTTGGTTTTGAAAGGAGTCACTTTTCCCCAAGAAGCCAAACTCAAGAGCCCACTTGGCAGGTGTCATTTTGTAGGGCGCGTTTGGGCCTCCGATGGCAGCCAGGTTTGGAGGAGGGGGCAGCTTTGGTCTGGGAGAAATCCTCGTCCTTATGGAATTTTTGGAGGCAAAAACCCCGCATGGGCCGCAGGCAAGTTAGGCAAGTTGGCTTTGAAAGGAGGCACTTTTCCCCAAGAAGCCAAACTCAAGAACCCACAATGCAGATGTCATTTTGTAGGGCGCGTTTGGGCCTCCGATGGCAGCCAGGTTTGGAGGAGGGGGCAGCTTTGGTCTGGGAGAAATCCTCGTCCTTATGGAATTTTTGTAGGCAAAAGCCCTGCATGGGCCGCCGGCAAGTTGACTCCGAAAGGAGGCACTTATCCCCAAGAAGCCAAACTCAAGAGCCCACTTGGCAGGTGTCATTTTGTAGGGCGCGTTTGGGCCTCCGATGGCAGCCAGGTTTGGAGGAGGGGGCAGCTTTGGTCTGGTAGGAATCCTCGTCCTTATGGAATTTTTGTAGGTAAAAGCCCAGAATGGGCCGCAGGCTAGTTAGGCAAGTTGGCTTTGAAAGGAGGCACTTTTCCGCAAGAAGCCAAACTCAAGAGCCCACTTGGCAGATGTCATTTTGTAGGGCGCGTTTGGGCCTCCAATGGCAGCCAGGTTTGGAGGAGGGGGCAGCTTTGTTCTGGGAGAAATCCTCGTCCTTCTGGAATTTTTGTAGGCAAAAGCCCAGGACGGGCCGCAGGCAAGTTGGCTTTGAAAGGAGGCACTTCCACCCAAGAAGCCAAACTCAAGAGCCCACTTGGCAGATGTCATTTTGTAGGGCACGTTTGGGCCTCCGATGGCAGCCAGGTTTGGAGGAGGGGGCAGCTTTGGTCTGGGAGAAATCCTCGTCCTTATGGAATTTTTGTAGTCTAAAACCCAGCACGGGCTGCAGGCAAGTTGGCTTTGAAAGGAGGCACTTTTCCGCAAGAAGCCAAACTCAGGAGCCCACTTGGCAGATGTCATTTTGTAGGGCGCGTTTGGGCCACCGATGGCAGCTAGGTTTGGAGGAGGGGGCAGCTTTGGTCTGGGAGAAATCCTCGTCCTTATGGAATTTTTGTAGGCAAAAGCCCAGAATGGGCTGCAGGCTAGTTAGGCAAGTTGGCTTTGAAAGGAGGCACTTTTCCGCAAGAAGCCAAACTCAAGAGCCCACTTGGCAGATGTCATTTTGTAGGGCGCGTTTGGGCCTCCGATGGCAGCCAGGTTTGGAGGAGGGCGCAGCTTTGGTCTGGGAGAAATCCTCGTCCTTATGGAATTTTTGTAGGCAAAAGCCCAGGACGGGCCGCAGGCAAGTTGGCTTTGAAAGGAGGCACTTCCACCCATGAAGACAAACTCAAGAGCCCACTTGGCAGATGTCATTTTGTAGGGCACGTTTGGGCCTCCGATGGCAGCCAGGTTTGGAGGAGGGGGCAGCTTTGGCCTGGGAGAAATCCTTGTCCTTCTGGAATTTTTGGAGGCAAAAGCCCAGGACGGGCCGCAGGCAAGTTAGGCAAGTTGGCTTTGAAAGGAGGCACTTTTCCCCAAGAAGCCAAACTCAAGAACCCTCAATGCAGATGTCATTTTGTGGGGCGCGTTTGGGCCTCCGATGGCAGCCAGGTTTGGAGGAGGGGGCAGCTTTGGTCTGGGAGAAATCCTCGTCCTTATGGAATTTTTGTAGTCTAAAGCCCAGCACGGGCCGCAGGCTAGTTAGGCAAGTTGGCTTTGAAAGGAGGCACTTTTCCGCAAGAAGCCAAACTCAAGAGCCCACTTGGCAGATGTCATTTTGTAGGGCGCGTTTGGGCCTCCGATGGCAGCCAGGTTTGGAGGAGGGGGCAGCTTTGGTCTGGGAGAAATCCTCGTCCTTATGGAATTTTTGTAGGCAAAAGCCCAGGACGGGCCGCAGGCAAGTTGGCTTTGAAAGGAGGCACTTCCACCCAAGAAGCCAAACTCAAGAGCCCACTTGGCAGGTGTCATTTTGTAGGGCACGTTTGGGCCTCCGATGGCAGCCAGGTTTGGAGGAGGGGGCAGCTTTGGTCTGGGAGAAATCCTCGTCCTTCTGGAATTTTTGTAAGCAAAAGTCCTGCATGGGCCGCCGGCAAGTTGACTCCGAAAGGAGGCACTTTTCCCCAGGAAGCCCAACTCAAGAACCCTCAATGCAGGTGTCATTTTGTGGGGCGAGTTTGGGCCTCCGATGGCAGCCAGGTTTGGAGGAGGGGGCAGCTTTGGTCTGGGAGAAATCCTCGTCCTTATGGAATTTTTGTAGGCAAATCCCAGGACGGGCCGCAGGCAAGTTGGCTTTGAAAGGAGGTACTTCCACCCAAGAAGCCAAACTCAAGAGCCCACTTGGCAGATGTCATTTTGTAGGGCACGTTTGGGCCTCCGATGGCAGCCAGGTTTGGAGGAGGGGGCAGCTTTGGTCTGGGAGAAATCCTCGTCCTTATGGAATTTTTGTAGGCAAAAGCCCAGGACGGGCCGCAGGCAAGTTGGCTTTGAAAGGAGGCACTTCCACCCAAGAAGCCAAATTCAAGAGCCCACTTGGCAGGTGTCATTTTGTAGGGCGCGTTTGGGCCTCCGATGGCAGCCAGGTTTGGAGGAGGGGGCAGCTTTGGTCTGGGAGGAATCCTCGTCCTTATGGAATTTTTGTAGCAAAAGCCTGGGACGGGACACAGGCAAGTTGGTTTTGAAAGGAGTCACTTTTCCCCAAGAAGCCAAACTCAAGAGCCCACTTGGCAGGTGTCATTTTGTAGGGCGCGTTTGGGCCTCCGATGGCAGCCAGGTTTGGAGGAGGGGGCAGCTTTGGTCTGGGAGAAATCCTCGTCCTTATGGAATTTTTGTAGGCAAAAACCCCGCATGGGCCGCAGGCAAGTTAGGCAAGTTGCTTTGAAAGGAGGCACTTTTCCCCAAGAAGCCAAACTCAAGAACCCACAATGCAGATGTCATTTTGTAGGGCGCGTTTGGGCCTCCGATGGCAGCCAGGTTTGGAGGAGGAGGCAGCTTTGGTCTGGGAGAAATCCTCGTCCTTATGGAATTTTTGTAGCAAAAGCCCAGGCCGGGCCGCAGGCAAGTTAGGCAATTTGGCTCCGAAAGGAGGCACTTTTCCCCAAGAAGCCAAACTCAAGAACCCTCAATGCAGATGTCATTTTGTGGGGCGCGTTTGGGCCTCCGATGGCAGCCAGGTTTGGAGGAGGGGGCAGCTTTGGTCTGGGAGAAATCCTCGTCCTTATGGAATTTTTGTAGGCAAAAGCCCAGGACGGGCCGCAGGCAAGTTGGCTTTGAAAGGAGGCACTTCCACCCAAGAAGCCAAACTCAAGAGCCCACTTGGCAGATGTCATTTTGTAGGGCACGTTTGGGCCTCCGATGGCAGCCAGGTTTGGAGGAGGGGGCAGCTTTGGTCTGGGAGAAATCCTCGTCCTTCTGGAATTTTTGTAGGCAAAAGCCCTGCATGGGCCGCAGGCAAGTTGACTCCGAAAGGAGGCACTTTTCCCCAGGAAGCCAAACTCAAGAACCCTCAATGCAGGTGTCATTTTGTGGGGCGCGTTTGGGCCTCCGATGGCAGCCAGGTTTGGAGGAGGGGGCAGCTTTGGTCTGGGAGAAATCCTCGTCCTTATGGAATTTTTGGAGGCAAAAGCCCAGGACGGGCCGCAGGCAAGTTAGGCAAGTTGGCTCCGAAAGGAGGCACTTTTCCCCAAGAAGCCAAACTCAAGAGCCCACTTGGCAGATGTCATTTTGTGGGGCGCGTTTGGGCCTCTGATGGCAGCCAGGTTTGGAGGAGGGGGCAGCTTTGGTCTGGGAGAAATCCTCGTCCTTATGGAATTTTTGTAGTCTAAAGCCCAGCACGGGCCGCAGGCTAGTTTGGCAAGTTGGCTTTGAAAGGAGGCACTTTCCCCCAAGAAGCCAAACTCAAGAGCCCACTTGGCAGATGTCATTTTGTAGGGCGCGTTTGGGCCTCCAATGGCAGCCAGGTTTGGAGGAGGGGGCAGCTTTGGTCTGGGAGAAATCCTCGTCCTTATGGAATTTTTGTAGGCAAAAGCCCAGCACGGGCCGCAGGCAAGTTGGCTTTGAAAGGAGGTACTTCCACCCAAGAAGCCAAACTCAAGAGCCCACTTGGCAGGTGTCATTTTGTAGGGCACGTTTGGGCCTCCGATGGCAGCCAGGTTTGGAGGAGGGGGCAGCTTTGGTCTGGGAGAAATCCTCGTCCTTCTGGAATTTTTGTAAGCAAAAGTCCTGCATGGGCCGCCGGCAAGTTGACTCCGAAAGGAGGCACTTTTCCCCAGGAAGCCCAACTCAAGAACCCTCAATGCAGGTGTCATTTTGTGGGGCGAGTTTGGGCCTCCGATGGCAGCCAGGTTTGGAGGAGGGGGCAGCTTTGGTCTGGGAGAAATCCTCGTCCTTATGGAATTTTTGTAGGCAAATCCCAGGACGGGCCGCAGGCAAGTTGGCTTTGAAAGGAGGTACTTCCACCCAAGAAGCCAAACTCAAGAGCCCACTTGGCAGATGTCATTTTGTAGGGCACGTTTGGGCCTCCGATGGCAGCCAGGTTTGGAGGAGGGGGCAGCTTTGGTCTGGGAGAAATCCTCGTCCTTATGGAATTTTTGTAGGCAAAAGCCCAGGACGGGCCGCAGGCAAGTTGGCTTTGAAAGGAGGCACTTCCACCCAAGAAGCCAAATTCAAGAGCCCACTTGGCAGGTGTCATTTTGTAGGGCGCGTTTGGGCCTCCGATGGCAGCCAGGTTTGGAGGAGGGGGCAGCTTTGGTCTGGGAGGAATCCTCGTCCTTATGGAATTTTTGTAGCAAAAGCCCGGGACGGGACACAGGCAAGTTGGTTTTGAAAGGAGTCACTTTTCCCCAAGAAGCCAAACTCAAGAGCCCACTTGGCAGGTGTCATTTTGTAGGGCGCGTTTGGGCCTCCGATGGCAGCCAGGTTTGGAGGAGGGGGCAGCTTTGGTCTGGGAGAAATCCTCGTCCTTATGGAATTTTTGTAGGCAAAAACCCCGCATGGGCCGCAGGCAAGTTAGGCAAGTTGCTTTGAAAGGAGGCACTTTTCCCCAAGAAGCCAAACTCAAGAACCCACAATGCAGATGTCATTTTGTAGGGCGCGTTTGGGCCTCCGATGGCAGCCAGGTTTGGAGGAGGAGGCAGCTTTGGTCTGGGAGAAATCCTCGTCCTTATGGAATTTTTGTAGCAAAAGCCCAGGCCGGGCCGCAGGCAAGTTAGGCAATTTGGCTCCAAAAGGAGGCACTTTTCCCCAAGAAGCCAAACTCAAGAACCCTCAATGCAGATGTCATTTTGTGGGGCGCGTTTGGGCCTCCGATGGCAGCCAGGTTTGGAGGAGGGGGCAGCTTTGGTCTGGGAGAAATCCTCGTCCTTATGGAATTTTTGTAGGCAAAAGCCCAGGACGGGCCGCAGGCAAGTTGGCTTTGAAAGGAGGCACTTCCACCCAAGAAGCCAAACTCAAGAGCCCACTTGGCAGATGTCATTTTGTAGGGCACGTTTGGGCCTCCGATGGCAGCCAGGTTTGGAGGAGGGGGCAGCTTTGGTCTGGGAGAAATCCTCGTCCTTCTGGAATTTTTGTAGGCAAAAGCCCTGCATGGGCCGCAGGCAAGTTGACTCCGAAAGGAGGCACTTTTCCCCAGGAAGCCAAACTCAAGAACCCTCAATGCAGGTGTCATTTTGTGGGGCGCGTTTGGGCCTCCGATGGCAGCCAGGTTTGGAGGAGGGGGCAGCTTTGGTCTGGGAGAAATCCTCGTCCTTATGGAATTTTTGGAGGCAAAAGCCCAGGACGGGCCGCAGGCAAGTTAGGCAAGTTGGCTCCGAAAGGAGGCACTTTTCCCCAAGAAGCCAAACTCAAGAGCCCACTTGGCAGATGTCATTTTGTGGGGCGCGTTTGGGCCTCTGATGGCAGCCAGGTTTGGAGGAGGGGGCAGCTTTGGTCTGGGAGAAATCCTCGTCCTTATGGAATTTTTGTAGTCTAAAGCCCAGCACGGGCCGCAGGCTAGTTTGGCAAGTTGGCTTTGAAAGGAGGCACTTTCCCCCAAGAAGCCAAACTCAAGAGCCCACTTGGCAGATGTCATTTTGTAGGGCGCGTTTGGGCCTCCAATGGCAGCCAGGTTTGGAGGAGGGGGCAGCTTTGGTCTGGGAGAAATCCTCGTCCTTATGGAATTTTTGTAGGCAAAAGCCCAGCACGGGCCGCAGGCAAGTTGGCTTTGAAAGGAGGTACTTCCACCCAAGAAGCCAAACTCAAGAGCCCACTTGGCAGATGTCATTTTGTAGGGCACGTTTGGGCCTCCGATGGCAGCCAGGTTTGGAGGAGGGGGCAGCTTTGGTCTGGGAGAAATCCTCGTCCTTATGGAATTTTTGTCGGCAAGAGCCCGCGACGGGATGCAGGCAAGTTGGTTTTGAAAGGAGTCACTTTTCCCCAAGAAGCCAAACTCAAGAGCCCACTTGGCAGGTGTCATTTTGTAGGGCGCGTTTGGGCCTCCGATGGCAGCCAGGTTTGGAGGAGGGGGCAGCTTTGGTCTGGGAGAAATCCTCGTCCTTATGGAATTTTTGGAGGCAAAAACCCCGCATGGGCCGCAGGCAAGTTAGGCAAGTTGGCTTTGAAAGGAGGCACTTTTCCCCAAGAAGCCAAACTCAAGAACCCACAATGCAGATGTCATTTTGTAGGGCGCGTTTGGGCCTCCGATGGCAGCCAGGTTTGGAGGAGGGGGCAGCTTTGGTCTGGGAGAAATCCTCGTCCTTATGGAATTTTTGTAGGCAAAAGCCCAGCATGGGCCGCAGGCTAGTTAGGCAAGTTGGCTTCGAAAGGAGGCACTTTTCCCCAAGAAGCCAGACTCAAGAGCCCACTTGGCAGGTGTCATTTTGTAGGGCACGTTTGGGCCTCCGATGGCAGCCAGGTTTGGAGGAGGGGGCAGCTTTGGCCTGGGAGAAATCCTCTTCCTTCTGGAATTTTTGGAGGCAAAAGCCCAGGACTGGCCGCAGGCAAGTTAGGCAAGTTGGCTCCGAAAGGAGGCACTTTTCCCCAAGAAGCCAAACTCAAGAACCCTCAATGCAGATGTCATTTTGTGGGGCGCGTTTGGGCCTCTGATGGCAGCCAGGTTTGGAGGAGGGGGCAGCTTTGGTCTGGGAGAAATCCTCGTCCTTATGGAATTTTTGTAGTCTAAAGCCCAGCACGGGCCGCAGGATAGTTAGGCAAGTTGGCTTTGAAAGGAGGCACTTTTCCGCAAGAAGCCAAACTCAAGAGCCCACTTGGCAGATGTCATTTTGTAGGGCGCGTTTGGGCCTCCGATGGCAGCCAGGTTTGGAGGAGGGGGCAGCTTTGGTCTGGGAGAAATCCTCGTCCTTATGGAATTTTTGTAGGCAAAAGCCCTGCATGGGCCGCAGGCAAGTTGACTCCGAAAGGAGGCACTTTTCCCCAGGATGCCAAAATCAAGAACCCTCAATGCAGGTGTCATTTTGTAGGGCGCGTTTGGTCCTCCGATGGCAGCCAGGTTTGGAGGAGGGGGCAGCTTTGGTCTGGGAGAAATCCTCGTCCTTATGGAATTTTTGTAGTCTAAAGCCCAGCACGGGCCGCAGGCTAGTTAGGCAAGTTGGCTTTGAAAGGAGGCACTTTTCCGCAAGAAGCCAAACTCAAGAGCCCACTTGGCAGATGTCATTTTGTAGGGCGCGTTTGGGCCTCCGATGGCAGCCAGGTTTGGAGGAGGGGGCAGCTTTGGTCTGGGAGGAATCCTCGTCCTTATGGAATTTTTGTAGGCAACAGCCCAGGAAGGGGCGCAGGCAAGTTGGCTTTGAAAGGAGGCACTTCCACCCAAGAAGCCAAACTCAAGAGCCCACTTGGCAGATGTCATTTTGTAGGGCGCGTTTGGGCCTCCGATGACAGCCAGGTTTGGAGGAGGGGGCTGCTTTGGTCTGGGAGAAATCCTCGTCCTTATGGAATTTTTGTAGGCAAAAACCCCGCATGGGCCACAGGCAAGTTAGGCAAGTTGGCTTTGAAAGGAGGCACTTTTCCCCAAGAAGCCAAACTCAAGAACCCTCAATGCAGATGTCATTTTGTGGGGCGCGTTTGGGCCTCCGATGGCAGCCAGGTTTGGAGGAGGGGGCAGCTTTGGTCTGGGAGAAATCCTCGTCCTTCTGGAATTTTTGTACTCAAAAGCCCAGGGCGGGCCGCAGGCAAGTTAGGCAAGTTGGCTCCGAAAGGAGGCACTTTTCCCCAAGAAGCCAAACTCAAGAACCCACAATGCAGATGTCATTTTCTAGGGCGCGTTTGGGCCTCCGATGGCAGCCAGGTTTGGAGGAGGAGGCAGCTTTGGTCTGGGAGAAATCCTCGTCCTTATGGAATTTTTGTAGTCTAAAGCCCAGCACGGGCCGCAGGCTAGTTAGGCAAGTTGGCTTTGAAAGGAGGCACTTTTCCGCAAGAAGCCAATCTCAAGAGCCCACTTGGCAGATGTCATTTTGTAGGGCGCGTTTGGGCCTCCGATGGCAGCCAGGTTTGGAAGAGGGGGCAGCTTTGGTCTGGGAGAAATCCTCGTCCTTATGGAATTTTTGTAGGCAAAAGCCCAGGACGGGCCGCAGGCAAGTTGGCTTTGAAAGGAGGCACTTCCACCCAAGAAGCCAAACTCAAGAGCCCACTTGGCAGGTGTCATTTTGTAGGGCACGTTTGGGCCTCCGATGGCAGCCAGGTTTGGAGGAGGGGGCAGCTTTGGTCTGGGAGAAATCCTCGTCCTTATGGAATTTTTGTACTCAAAAGCCCTGCATGGGCCGCAGGCAAGTTGACTCCGAAAGGAGGCACTTTTCCCCAGGAAGCCGAACTCAAGAACCCTCAATGCAGGTGTCATTTTGTGGGGCGCCTTTGGGCCTCCGATGGCAGCCAGGTTTGGAGGAGGGGGCAGCTTTGGTCTGGGAGAAATCCTCGTCCTTATGGAATTTTTGTCGTCAAAAGCCCTGCATGGGCCGCAGGCAAGTTAGGCATGTTGGCTCCGAAAGGAGGCACTTTTCCCCAAGAAGCCAAACTCAAGAGCCCACTTGGCAGATGTCATTTTGTGGGGCGCATTTGGGCCTCTGATGGCAGCCAGGTTTGGAGGAGGGGGCAGCTTTGGTCTGGGAGAAATCCTCGTCCTTATGGAATTTTTGTAGTCTAAAGCCCAGCACGGGCCGCAGGCTAGTTAGGCAAGTTGGCTTTGAAAGGAGGCACATTCCCCCAAGAAGCCAAACTCAAGAGCCCACTTGGCAGATGTCATTTTGTAGGGCGCGTTTGGGCCTCCAATGGCAGCCAGGTTTGGAGGAGGGGGCAGCTTTGGTCTGGGAGAAATCCTCGTCCTTATGGAATTTTTGTAGTCTAAAGCCCAGCACGGGCCGCAGGCTAGTTTGGCAAGTTGGCTTTGAAAGGAGGCACTTTCCCCCAAGAAGCCAAACTCAAGAGGCCACTTGGCAGATGTCATTTTGTAGGGCGCGTTTGGGCCTCCAATGGCAGCCAGGTTTGGAGGAGGGGGCAGCTTTGGTCTGGGAGAAATCCTCGTCCTTATGGAATTTTTGTAGGCAAAAGCCCAGCACGGGCCGCAGGCAAGTTGGCTTTGAAAGGAGGTACTTCCACCCAAGAAGCCAAACTCAAGAGCCCACTTGGCAGATGTCATTTTGTAGGGCACGTTTGGGCCTCCGATGGCAGCCAGGTTTGGAGGAGGGGGCAGCTTTGGTCTGGGAGAAATCCTCGTCCTTATGGAATTTTTGTCGGCAAGAGCCCGCGACGGGATGCAGGCAAGTTGGTTTTGAAAGGAGTCACTTTTCCCCAAGAAGCCAAACTCAAGAGCCCACTTGGCAGGTGTCATTTTGTAGGGCGCGTTTGGGCCTCCGATGGCAGCCAGGTTTGGAGGAGGGGGCAGCTTTGGTCTGGGAGAAATCCTCGTCCTTATGGAATTTTTGGAGGCAAAAACCCCGCATGGGCCGCAGGCAAGTTAGGCAAGTTGGCTTTGAAAGGAGGCACTTTTCCCCAAGAAGCCAAACTCAAGAACCCACAATGCAGATGTCATTTTGTAGGGCGCGTTTGGGCCTCCGATGGCAGCCAGGTTTGGAGGAGGGGGCAGCTTTGGTCTGGGAGAAATCCTCGTCCTTATGGAATTTTTGTAGGCAAAAGCCCAGCATGGGCCGCAGGCTAGTTAGGCAAGTTGGCTTCGAAAGGAGGCACTTTTCCCCAAGAAGCCAAACTCAAGAGCCCACTTGGCAGGTGTCATTTTGTAGGGCACGTTTGGGCCTCCGATGGCAGCCAGGTTTGGAGGAGGGGGCAGCTTTGGCCTGGGAGAAATCCTCTTCCTTCTGGAATTTTTGGAGGCAAAAGCCCAGGACTGGCCGCAGGCAAGTTAGGCAAGTTGGCTCCGAAAGGAGGCACTTTTCCCCAAGAAGCCAAACTCAAGAACCCTCAATGCAGATGTCATTTTGTGGGGCGCGTTTGGGCCTCTGATGGCAGCCAGGTTTGGAGGAGGGGGCAGCTTTGGTCTGGGAGAAATCCTCGTCCTTATGGAATTTTTGTAGTCTAAAGCCCAGCACGGGCCGCAGGATAGTTAGGCAAGTTGGCTTTGAAAGGAGGCACTTTTCCGCAAGAAGCCAAACTCAAGAGCCCACTTGGCAGATGTCATTTTGTAGGGCGCGTTTGGGCCTCCGATGGCAGCCAGGTTTGGAGGAGGGGGCAGCTTTGGTCTGGGAGAAATCCTCGTCCTTATGGAATTTTTGTAGTCTAAAGCCCAGCACGGGCCGCAGGCTAGTTAGGCAAGTTGGCTTTGAAAGGAGGCACTTTTCCCCAAGAAGCCAAACTCAAGAGCCCACTTGGCAGATGTCATTTTGTAGGGCGCGTTTGGGCCTCCGATGGCAGCCAGGTTTGGAGGAGGGGGCAGCTTTGGTCTGGGAGGAATCCTCGTCCTTATGGAATTTTTGTAGGCAACAGCCCAGGAAGGGGCGCAGGCAAGTTGGCTTTGAAAGGAGGTACTTCCACCCAAGAAGCCAAACTCAAGAGCCCACTTGGCAGATGTCATTTTGTAGGGCGCGTTTGGGCCTCCGATGACAGCCAGGTTTGGAGGAGGGGGCTGCTTTGGTCTGGGAGAAATCCTCGTCCTTCTGGAATTTTTGTAGGCAAAAGCCCTGCATGGGCCGCAGGCAAGTTGAGTCCGAAAGGAGGCACTTTTCCCCAGAAAGCCAAACTCAAGAGCCCACTTGGCAGATGTCATTTTGTAGGGCGCGTTTGGGCCTCCGATGGCAGCCAGGTTTGGAGGAGGGGGCAGCTTTGGTCTGGGAGGAATCCTCGTCCTTATGGAATTTTTTTAGCAAAAGCCCGGGACGGGACGCAGGCAACTTGGTTTTGAAAGGAGTCACTTTTCCCCAAGAAGCCAAACTCAAGAGCCCACTTGGCAGGTGTCATTTTGTAGGGCGCGTTTGGGCCTCCGATGGCAGCCAGGTTTGGAGGAGGGGGCAGCTTTGGTCTGGGAGAAATCCTCGTCCTTATGGAATTTTTGTAGGCAAAAACCCCGCATGGGCCGCAGGCAAGTTAGGCAAGTTGGCTCCGAATGGAGGCACTTTTCCCCAAGAAGCCAAACTCAAGAACCCTCAATGCAGATGTCATTTTGTGGGGCGCGTTTGGGCCTCCGATGGCAGCCAGGTTTGGAGGAGGGGGCAGCTTTGGTCTGGGAGAAATCCTCGTCCTTCTGGAATTTTTGTACTCAAAAGCCCAGGACGGGCCGCAGGCAAGTTAGGCAAGTTGGCTCCGAAAGGAGGCACTTTTCCCCAAGAAGCCAAACTCAAGAACCCACAATGCAGATGTCATTTTCTAGGGCGCGTTTGGGCCTCCGATGGCAGCCAGGTTTGGAGGAGGAGGCAGCTTTGGTCTGGGAGAAATCCTCGTCCTTATGGAATTTTTGTAGTCTAAAGCCCAGGACTGGCCGCAGGCTAGTTAGGCAAGTTGGCTTTGAAAGGAGGCACTTTTCCGCAAGAAGCCAATCTCAAGAGCCCACTTGGCAGATGTCATTTTGTAGGGCGCGTTTGGGCCTCCGATGGCAGCCAGGTTTGGAAGAGGGGGCAGCTTTGGTCTGGGAGAAATCCTCGTCCTTATGGAATTTTTGTAGGCAAAAGCCCAGGACGGGCCGCAGGCAAGTTGGCTTTGAAAGGAGGCACTTCCACCCAAGAAGCCAAACTCAAGAGCCCACTTGGCAGGTGTCATTTTGTAGGGCACGTTTGGGCCTCCGATGGCAGCCAGGTTTGGAGGAGGGGGCAGCTTTGGTCTGGGAGAAATCCTCGTCCTTATGGAATTTTTGTAGGCAAAAGCCCAGGACGGGCCGCAGGCAAGTTGGTTTGAAAGGAGGTACTTCCACCCAAGAAGCCAAACTCAAGAGCCCACTTGGCAGATGTCATTTTGTAGGGCACGTTTGGGCCTCCGATGGCAGCCAGGTTTGGAGGAGGGGGCAGTTTTGGTCTGGGAGAAATCCTCGTCCTTATGGAATTTTTGTAGCAAAAGCCCGCGACGGGACACAAGCAAGTTGGTTTTGAAAGGAGTCACTTTTCCCCAAGAAGCCAAACTCAAGAGCCCACTTGGCAGGTGTCATTTTGTAGGGCACGTTTGGGCCTCCGATGGCAGCCAGGTTTGGAGGAGGGGGCAGCTTTGGCCTGGGAGAAATCCTCGTCCTTATGGAATTTTTGGAGGCAAAAGCCCAGGACGGGCTGCAGGCAAGTTAGGCAAGTTGGCTCCGAAAGGAGGCACTTTTCCCCAAGAAGCCAAACTCAAGAACCCTCAATGCAGATGTCATTTTGTGGGGCGCGTTTGGGCCTCCGATGGCAGCCAGGTTTGGAGGAGGGGGCAGCTTTGGTCTGGGAGAAATCCTCGTCCTTATGGAATTTTTGTAGCAAAAGCCCGGGACGGGACACAGGCAAGTTGGTTTTGAAAGGAGTCACTTTTCCCCAAGAAGCCAAACTCAAGAGCCCACTTGGCAGGTGTCATTTTGTAGGGCACGTTTGGGCCTCCGATGGCAGCCAGGTTTGGAGGAGGGGGCAGCTTTGGCCTGGGAGAAATCCTCGTCCTTCTGGAATTTTTGGAGGCAAAAGCCCAGGACGGGCCGCAGGCAAGTTAGGCAAGTTGGCTCCGAATGGAGGCACTTTTCCCCAAGAAGCCAAACTCAAGAACCCTCAATGCAGATGTCATTTTGTGGGGCGCGTTTGGGCCTCCGATGGCAGCCAGGTTTGGAGGAGGGGGCAGCTTTGGTCTGGGAGAAATCCTCGTCCTTATGGAATTTTTGTAGTCAAAAGCCCAGCACGGGCCGCAGGCTAGTTAGGCAAGTTGGCTTTGAAAGGAGGCACTTTTCCGCAAGAAGCCAAACTCAAGAGCCCACTTGGCAAATGTCATTTTGTAGGGCGCGTTTGGGCCTCCGATGGCAGCCAGGTTTGGAGGAGGGGGCAGCTTTGGTCTGGGAGAAATCCTCGTCCTTATGGAATTTTTGTAGTCTAAAGCCCAGCACGGGCCGCAGGCAAGTTGGCTTTGAAAGGAGGCACTTCCACCCAAGGAGCCAAACTCAAGAACCCTCAATGCAGGTGTCATTTTGTGGGGCGCGTTTGGGCCTCCGATGGCAGCCAGGTTTGGAGGAGGGGGCAGCTTTGGTCTGGGAGAAATCCTCGTCCTTCTGGAATTTTTGTAGGCAAAAGCCCTGCATGGGCCGCAGGCAAGTTGACTCCGAAAGGAGGCACTTTTCCCCAGGAAGCCAAACTCAAGAACCCTCAATGCAGGTGTCATTTTGTGGGGCGCGTTTGGGCCTCCGATGGCAGCCAGGTTTGGAGGAGGGGGCAGCTTTGGTCTGGGAGAAATCCTCGTCCTTCTGGAATTTTTGGAGGCAAAAGCCCAGGACGGGCCGCAGGCAAGTTAGGCAATTTGGCTCCGAAAGGAGGCACATTTCCCCAAGAAGCCAAACTCAAGAGCCCACTTGGCAGATGTCATTTTGTAGGGCGCGTTTGGGCCTCTGATGGCAGCCAGGTTTGGAGGAGGGGGCAGCTTTGGTCTGGGAGAAATCCTCGTCCTTATGGAATTTTTGTAGGCAAAAGCCCAGCACAGGCCGCAGGCTAGTTAGGCAAGTTGGCTCCGAAAGGAGGCACTTTTCTCCAAGAAGCCAAACTCAAGAGCCCACTTGGCAGGTGTCATTTTGTAGGGCGCGTTTGGCCCTCCGATGGCAGCCAGGTTTGGAGGAGGGGGCAGCTTTGGTCTGGGAGAAATCCTCGTCCTTATGGAATTTTTGGAGGCAAAAGCCCTGCATGGGCCGCCGGCAAGTTGACTCCGAAAGGAGGCACTTTTCCCCAAGAAGCCAAACTCAAGAGCCCGCTTCGCAGATGTCATTTTGTAGGGCGCGTTTGGGCCTCCGATGGCAGCCAGGTTTGGAGGAGGGGGCAGCTTTGGTCTGGGAGGAATCCTCGTCCTTATGGAATTTTTGTAAGCAAACGTCCGGGACGGGACGCAGGCAAGTTGGTTTTGAAAGGAGTCACTTTTCCCCAAGAAGCCAAACTCAAGAGCCCACTTGGCAGATGTCATTTTGTAGGGCGCGTTTGGGCCTCCGATGGCAGCCAGGTTTGGAGGAGGGGGCAGCTTTGGTCTGGGAGAAATCCTTGTCCTTATGGAATTTTTGTAGGCAAAAGCCCAGGACGGGCCGCAGGCAAGTTAGGCAAGTTGGCTCCGAAAGGAGGCACTTTTCCCCAAGAAGCCAAACTCAAGAGCCCACTTGGCAGGTGTCATTTTGTAGGGCGCGTTTGGGCCTCCGATGGCAGCCAGGTTTGGAGGAGGGGGCAGCTTTGGTCTGGGAGAAATCCTCGTCCTTCTGGAATTTTTGTAGGCAAAAGCCCTGCATGGGCCGCCGGCAAGTTGACTCCGAAAGGAGGCAATTTTCCCCAAGAAGCCAAACTCAAGAGCCCACTTGGCAGGTGTCATTTTGTAGGGCGCGTTTGGGCCTCCGATGGCAGCCAGGTTTGGAGGAGGGGGCAGCTTTGGTCTGGGAGAAATCCTCGTCCTTATGGAATTTTTGTAGTCTAAAGCCCAGCACAGGCCGCAGTCAAGTTGACTCCGAAAGGAGGCACTTTTCCCCAGAAAGCCAAACTCAAGAGCCCACTTGGCAGATGTCATTTTGTAGGGCGCGTTTGGGCCTCCGATGGCAGCCAGGTTTGGAGGAGGGGGCAGCTTTGGTCTGGGAGGAATCCTCGTCCTTATGGAATTTTTGTAGCAAAAGCCCAGGACGGGACGCAGGCAAGTTGGTTTTGAAAGGAGTCACTTTTCCCCAAGAAGCCAAACTCAAGAGCCCACTTGGCAGATGTCATTTTGTAGGGCGCGTTTGGGCCTCCGATGTCAGCCAGGTTTGGAGGAGGGGGCAGCTTTGGTCTGGGAGAAATCCTCGTCCTTATGGAATTTTTGTAGGCAAAAACCCCACATGGGCCGCAGGCAAGTTAGGCAAGTTGACTCCGAAAGGAGGCACTTTTCCCCAAGAAGCCAAACTCAAGAACCCTCAATGCAGATGTCATTTTGTGGGGCGCGTTTGGGCCTCCGATGGCAGCCAGGTTTGGAGGAGGGGGCAGCTTTGGTCTGGGAGAAATCCTCGTCCTTATGGAATTTTTGTAGTCTAAAGCCCAGCACGGGCCGCAGGCTAGTTAGGCAAGTTGGCTTTGAAAGGAGGCACTTTTCCGCAAGAAGCCAAACTCAAGAGCCCACTTGGCAGATGTCATTTTGTAGGGCGCGTTTGGGCCTCCGATGGCAGCCAGGTTTGGAGGAGGGGGCAGCTTTGGTCTGGGAGAAATCGTCGTCCTTATGGAATTTTTGTAGGCAAAAGCCCAGGACGGGCCGCAGGCAAGTTGGCTTTGAAAGGAGGCACTTCCACCCAAGAAGCCAAACTCAAGAGCCCACTTGGCAGGTGTCATTTTGTAGGGCACGTTTGGGCCTCTGATGGCAGCCAGGTTTGGAGGAGGGGGCAGCTTTGGTCTGGGAGAAATCCTCGTCCTTCTGGAATTTTTGTAGGCAAAAGCCCTGCATGGCCCGCAGGCAAGTTGACTCCGAAAGGAGGCACTTTTCCCCAGGAAGCCAAACTCAAGAACCCTCAATGCAGGTGTCATTTTGTGGGGCGCGTTTGGGCCTCCGATGGCAGCCATGTTTGGAGGAGGGGGCAGCTTTGGTCTGGGAGAAATCCTCGTCCTTATGGAATTTTTGTAGCAAAAGCCCAGGATGGGCCGCAGGCAAGTTAGGCAAGTTGGCTCCGAAAGGAGTCACTTTTCCCCAAGAAGCCAAACTCAAGAACCCTCAATGCAGATGTCATTTTGTGGGTCGCGTTTGGGCCTCCGATGGCAGCCAGGTTTGGAGGAGGGGGCAGCTTTGGTCTGGGAGAAATCCTCGTCCTTCTGGAATTTTTGTAGGCAAAAGCCCAGAATGGGCTGCAGGCTAGTTAGGCAAGTTGGCTTTGAAAGGAGGCACTTTTCCGCAAGAAGCCAAACTCAAGAGCCCACTTGGCAGGTGTCATTTTGTAGGGCACGTTTGGGCCTCCGATGGCAGCCAGGTTTGGAGGAGGGGGCAGCTTTGGCCTGGGAGAAATCCTCGTCCTTCTGGAATTTTTGGAGGCAAAAGCCCAGGACGGGCCGCAGGCAAGTTAGGCAAGTTGGCTCCGAATGGAGGCACTTTTCCCCAAGAAGCCAAACTCAAGAACCCTCAATGCAGATGTCATTTTGTGGGGCGCGTTTGGGCCTCCGATGGCAGCCAGGTTTGGAGGAGGGGGCAGCTTTGGTCTGGGAGAAATCCTCGTCCTTATGGAATTTTTGTAGTCAAAAGCCCAGCACGGGCCGCAGGCTAGTTAGGCAAGTTGGCTTTGAAAGGAGGCACTTTTCCGCAAGAAGCCAAACTCAAGAGCCCACTTGGCAAATGTCATTTTGTAGGGCGCGTTTGGGCCTCCGATGGCAGCCAGGTTTGGAGGAGGGGGCAGCTTTGGTCTGGGAGAAATCCTCGTCCTTATGGAATTTTTGTAGTCTAAAGCCCAGCACGGGCCGCAGGCAAGTTGGCTTTGAAAGGAGGCACTTCCACCCAAGGAGCCAAACTCAAGAGCCCACTTGGCAGGTGTCATTTTGTAGGGCACGTTTGGGCCTCCGATGGCAGCCAGGTTTGGAGGAGGGGGCAGCTTTGGTCTGGGAGAAATCCTCGTCCTTCTGGAATTTTTGTAGGCAAAAGCCCTGCATGGGCCGCAGGCAAGTTGACTCCGAAAGGAGGCACTTTTCCCCAGGAAGCCAAACTCAAGAACCCTCAATGCAGGTGTCATTTTGTGGGGCGCGTTTGGGCCTCCGATGGCAGCCAGGTTTGGAGGAGGGGGCAGCTTTGGTCTGGGAGAAATCCTCGTCCTTCTGGAATTTTTGGAGGCAAAAGCCCAGCACGGGCCGCAGGCAAGTTAGGCAATTTGGCTCCGAAAGGAGGCACTTTTCCCCAAGAAGCCAAACTCAAGAGCCCACTTGGCAGATGTCATTTTGTAGGGCGCGTTTGGGCCTCTGATGGCAGCCAGGTTTGGAGGAGGGGGCAGCTTTGGTCTGGGAGAAATCCTCGTCCTTATGGAATTTTTGTAGGCAAAAGCCCAGCACAGGCCGCAGGCTAGTTAGGCAAGTTGGCTCCGAAAGGAGGCACTTTTCTCCAAGAAGCCAAACTCAAGAGCCCACTTGGCAGGTGTCATTTTGTAGGGCGCGTTTGGGCCTCCGATGGCAGCCAGGTTTGGAGGAGGGGGCAGCTTTGGTCTGGGAGAAATCCTCGTCCTTATGGAATTTTTGTAGGCAAAAGCCCTGCATGGGCCGCCGGCAAGTTGACTCCGAAAGGAGGCACTTTTCCCCAAGAAGCCAAACTCAAGAGCCCGCTTCGCAGATGTCATTTTGTAGGGCGCGTTTGGGCCTCCGATGGCAGCCAGGTTTGGAGGAGGGGGCAGCTTTGGTCTGGGAGGAATCCTCGTCCTTATGGAATTTTTGTAAGCAAACGTCCGGGACGGGACGCAGGCAAGTTGGTTTTGAAAGGAGTCACTTTTCCCCAAGAAGCCAAACTCAAGAGCCCACTTGGCAGATGTCATTTTGTAGGGCGCGTTTGGGCCTCCGATGGCAGCCAGGTTTGGAGGAGGGGGCAGCTTTGGTCTGGGAGAAATCCTTGTCCTTATGGAATTTTTGTAGGCAAAAGCCCAGGACGGGCCGCAGGCAAGTTAGGCAAGTTGGCTTTGAAAGGAGGCACTTTTCCCCAAGAAGCCAAACTCAAGAGCCCACTTGGCAGGTGTCATTTTGTAGGGCGCGTTTGGGCCTCCGATGGCAGCCAGGTTTGGAGGAGGGGGCAGCTTTGGTCTGGGAGAAATCCTCGTCCTTATGGAATTTTTGTAGGCAAAAGCCCAGAATGGGCTGCAGGCTAGTTAGGCAAGTTGGCTTTGAAAGGAGGCACTTTTCCGCAAGAAGCCAAACTCAAGAGCCCACTTGGCAGATGTCATTTTGTAGGGCGCGTTTGGGCCTCCGATGGCAGCCAGGTTTGGAGGAGGGGGCAGCTTTGGTCTGGGAGAAATCCTCGTCCTTATGGAATTTTTGTAGGCAAAAGCCCAGGACGGGCCGCAGGCAAGTTGGCTTTGAAAGGAGGCACTTCCACCCAAGAAGCCAAACTCAAGAGCCCACTTGGCAGATGTCATTTTGTAGGGCGCGTTTGGGCCTCCAATGGCAGCCAGGTTTGGAGGAGGGGGCAGCTTTGGTCTGGGAGAAATCCTCGTCCTTATGGAATTTTTGGAGGCAAAAGCCCTGCATGGGCCGCAGGCAAGTTGACTCCGAAAGGAGGCACTTTTCCCCAGGAAGCCAAACTCAAGAACCCTCAATGCAGGTGTCATTTTGTGGGGCGCGTTTGGGCCTCCGATGGCAGCCAGGTTTGGAGGAGGGGGCAGCTTTGGTCTGGGAGAAATCCTCGTCCTTCTGGAATTTTTGGAGGCAAAAGCCCAGGACGGGCCGCAGGCAAGTTAGGCAATTTGGCTCCGAAAGGAGGCACTTTTCCCCAAGAAGCCAAACTCAAGAGCCCACTTGGCAGATGTCATTTTGTAGGGCGCGTTTGGGCCTCTGATGGCAGCCAGGTTTGGAGGAGGGGGCAGCTTTGTTCTGGGAGAAATCCTCGTCCTTATGGAATTTTTGGAGGCAAAAGCCCTGCATGGGCCGCCGGCAAGTTGACTCCGAAAGGAGGCACTTTTCCCCAAGAAGCCAAACTCAAGAGCCCGCTTGGCAGATGTCATTTTGTAGGGCGCGTTTGGGCCTCCGATGGCAGCCAGGTTTGGCGGAGGGGGCAGCTTTGGTCTGGGAGGAATCCTCGTCCTTATGGAATTTTTGTAGGCAAAAGCCCTGCATGGGCCGCCGGCAAGTTGACTCCGAAAGGAGGCAATTTTCCCCAAGAAGCCAAACTCAAGAGCCCACTTGGCAGGTGTCATTTTGTAGGGCGCGTTTGGGCCTCCGATGGCAGCCAGGTTTGGAGGAGGGGGCAGCTTTGGTCTGGGAGAAATCCTCGTCCTTATGGAATTTTTGTAGGCAAAACCCCTGCATGAGCCGCAGGCAAGTTGACTCCGAAAGGAGGCACTTTTCCCCAGAAAGCCAAACTCAAGAGCCCACTTGGCAGATGTCATTTTGTAGGGCGCGTTTGGGCCTCCGATGGCAGGCAGGTTTGGAGGAGGGGGCAGCTTTGGTCTGGGAGAAATCCTCGTCCTTATGGAATTTTTGTAGCAAAAGCCCGGGACGGGACGCAGGCAAGTTGGTTTTGAAAGGAGTCATTTTTCCCCAAGAAGCCAAACTCAAGAGCCCACTTGGCAGGTGTCATTTTGTAGGGCGCGTTTGGGCCTCCGATGGCAGCCAGGTTTGGAGGAGGGGGCAGCTTTGGTCTGGGAGAAATCCTCGTCCTTATGGAATTTTTGTAGGCAAAAACCCCGCATGGGCCGCAGGCAAGTTAGGCAAGTTGACTCCGAAAGGAGGCACTTTTCCCCAAGAAGCCAAACTCAAGAACCCTCAATGCAGATGTCATTTTGTGGGGCGCGTTTGGGCCTCTGATGGCAGCCAGGTTTGGAGGAGGGGGCAGCTTTGGTCTGGGAGAAATCCTCGTCCTTATGGAATTTTTGTAGTCTAAAGCCCAGCACGGGCCGCAGGCCAGTTAGGCAAGTTGGCTTTGAAAGGAGGCACTTTTCCGCAAGAAGCCAAACTCAAGAGCCCACTTGGCAGATGTCATTTTGTAGGGCGCGTTTGGGCCTCCGATGGCAGCCAGGTTTGGAGGAGGGGGCAGCTTTGGTCTGGGAGAAATCCTCGTCCTTATGGAATTTTTGTAGGCAAAAGCCCAGGACGGGCCGCAGGCAAGTTGGCTTTGAAAGGAGGCACTTCCACCAAAGAAGCCAAACTCAAGAGCCCACTTGGCAGGTGTCATTTTGTAGGGCACGTTTGGGCCTCCGATGGCAGCCAGGTTTGGAGGAGGGGGCAGCTTTGGTCTGGGAGAAATCCTCGTCCTTCTGGAATTTTTGTAGGCAAAAGCCCAGCACAGGCCGCAGGCAAGTTGACTCCGAAAGGAGGCACTTTTCCCCAGGAAGCCAAACTCAAGAACCCTCAATGCAGGTGTCATTTTGTGGGGCGCGTTTGGGCCTCCGATGGCAGCCAGGTTTGGAGGAGGGGGCAGCTTTGGTCTGGGAGAAATCCTCGTCCTTATGGAATTTTTGTAGGCAAAAGCCCTGCACGGGCCGCAGGCAAGTTGGCTTTGAAAGGAGGTACTTCCACCCAAGAAGCCAAACTCAAGAGCCCACTTGGCAGATGTCATTTTGTAGGGCACGTTTCGGCCTCCGATGGCAGCCAGGTTTGGAGGAGGGGGCAGCTTTGGTCTGGGAGAAATCCTCGTCCTTATGGAATTTTTGTAGGCACAAGCCCAGGACGGGCCGCAGGCAAGTTGACTCCGAAAGGATGCACATTTCCCCAGAAAGCCAAACTCAAGAGCCCACTTGGCAGATGTCATTTTGTAGGGCGCGTTTGGGCCTCCGATGGCAGCCAGGTTTGGAGGAGGGGGCAGCTTTGGTCTGGGAGGAATCCTCGTCCTTATGGAATTTTTGTAGCAAAAGCCCGGGACGGGACGCAGGCAAGTTGGTTTTGAAAGGATTCACTTTTCCCCAAGAAGCCAAACTCAAGAGCCCACTTGGCAGGTGTCATTTTGTAGGGCGCGTTTGGGCCTCCGATGGCAGCCAGGTTTGGAGGAGGGGGCAGCTTTGGTCTGGGAGAAATCCTCGTCCTTATGGAATTTTTGTAGCAAAAGCCCGGGACGGGACGCAGGCAAGTTGGCTCCGAAAGGAGGCACTTTTCCCCAAGAAGCCAAACTCAAGAGCCCACTTGGCAGGTGTCATTTTGTAGGGCACGTTTGGGCCTCCGATGGCAGCCAGGTTTGGAGGAGGGGGCAGCTTTGGCCTGGGAGAAATCCTCGTCCTTCTGGAATTTTTGGAGGCAAAAGCCCAGGACGGGCCGCAGGCAAGTTAGGCAAGTTGGCTCCGAAAGGAGGCACTTTTCCCCAAGAAGCCAAACTCAAGAACCCTCAATGCAGATGTCATTTTGTGGGGCGCGTTTGGGCCTCCGATGGCAGCCAGGTTTGGAGGAGGGGGCAGCTTTGGTCTGGGAGAAATCCTCGTCCTTATGGAATTTTTGTAGTCAAAAGCCCAGCACGGGCCGCAGGCTAGTTAGGCAAGTTGGCTTTGAAAGGAGGCACTTCCACCCAAGAAGCCAAACTCAAGAGCCCACTTGGCAGGTGTCATTTTGTAGGGCACGTTTGGGCCTCCGATGGCAGCCAGGTTTGGAGGAGGGGGCAGCTTTGGTCTGGGAGAAATCCTCGTCCTTCTGGAATTTTTGTAGGCAAAAGCCCTGCATGGGCCGCAGGCAAGTTGACTCCGAAAGGAGGCACTTTTCCCCAGGAAGCCAAACTCAAGAACCCTCAATGCAGATGTCATTTTGTAGGGCGCGTTTGGGCCTCCGATGGCAGCCAGGTTTGGAGGAGGGGGCAGCTTTGGTCTGGGAGAAATCCTCGTCCTTCTGGAATTTTTGGAGGCAAAAGCCCAGGACGGGCCGCAGGCAAGTTAGGCAATTTGGCTCCGAAAGGAGGCACATTTCCCCAAGAAGCCAAACTCAAGAGCCCACTTGGCAGATGTCATTTTGTAGGGCGCGTTTGGGCCTCTGATGGCAGCCAGGTTTGGAGGAGGGGGCAGCTTTGGTCTGGGAGAAATCCTCGTCCTTATGGAATTTTTGTAGGCAAAAGCCCAGCACAGGCCGCAGGCTAGTTAGGCAAGTTGGCTCCGAAAGGAGGCACTTTTCCCCAAGAAGCCAAACTCAAGAGCCCACTTGGCAGGTGTCATTTTGTAGGGCGCGTTTGGGCCTCCGATGGCAGCCAGGTTTGGAGGAGGGGGCAGCTTTGGTCTGGGAGAAATCCTCGTCCTTATGGAATTTTTGGAGGCAAAAGCCCTGCATGGGCCGCCGGCAAGTTGACTCCGAAAGGAGGCACTTTTCACCAAGAAGCCAAACTCAAGAGCCCGCTTGGCAGATGTCATTTTGTAGGGCGCGTTTGGGCCTCCGATGGCAGCCAGGTTTGGCGGAGGGGGCAGCTTTGTCTGGGAGGAATCCTCGTCCTTATGGAATTTTTGTAGCAAACGTCCGGGACGGGACGCAGGCAAGTTGGTTTTGAAAGGAGTCACTTTTCCCCAAGAAGCCAAACTCAAGAGCCCACTTGGCAGATGTCATTTTGTAGGGCGCGTTTGGGCCTCCGATGGCAGCCAGGTTTGGAGGAGGGAGCAGCTTTGGTCTGGGAGAAATCCTTGTCATTCTGGAATTTTTGTAGGCAAAAGCCCAGGACGGGCCGCAGGCAAGTTAGGCAAGTTGGCTTTGAAAGGAGGCACTTTTCCCCAAGAAGCCAACCTCAAGAGCCCACTTGGCAGGTGTCATTTTGTAGGGCGCGTTTGGGCCTCCGATGGCAGCCAGGTTTGGAGGAGGGGGCAGCTTTGGTCTGGGAGAAATCCTCGTCCTTCTGGAATTTTTGGAGGCAAAAGCCCAGGACGGGCCGCAGGCAAGTTAGGCAAGTTGACTCCGAAAGGAGGCACTTTTCCCCAAGAAGCCAAACTCAAGAGCCCACTTGGCAGATGTCATTTTGTAGGGCGCGTTTGGGCCTCCGATGGCAGCCAGGTTTGGAGGAGGGGGCAGCTTTGTTCTGGGAGAAATCCTCGTCCTTATGTAATTTTTTTAGGCAAAAGCGCTGCATGGGCCGCCGGCAAGTTGACTCCGAAAGGAGGCAATTTTCCCCAAGAAGCCAAACTCAAGAGCCCACTTGGCAGGTGTCATTTTGTAGGGCGCGTTTGGGCCTCCGATGGCAGCCAGGTTTGGAGGAGGGAGCAGCTTTGGTCTGGGAGGAATCCTCGTCCTTATGGAATTTTTGTAGGCAAAAACCCCACATGGGCCGCAGGCAAGTTAGGCAAGTTGACTCCGAAAGGAGGCACTTTTCCCCAAGAAGCCAAACTCAAGAACCCTCAATGCAGATGTCATTTTGTGGGGCGCGTTTGGGCCTCCGATGGCAGCCAGGTTTGGAGGAGGGGGCAGCTTTGGTCTGGGAGAAATCCTCGCCCTTATGGAATTTTTGTAGTCTAAAGCCCAGCACGGGCCGCAGGCTAGTTAGGCAAGTTGGCTTTGAAAGGAGGCACTTTTCCGCAAGAAGCCAAACTCAAGAGCCCACTTGGCAGATGTCATTTTGTAGGGCGCGTTTGGGCCTCCGATGGCAGCCAGGTTTGGAGGAGGGAGCAGCTTTGGTCTGGGAGAAATCCTCGTCCTTATGGAATTTTTGTAGGCAAAAGCCCAGGACGGGCCGCAGGCAAGTTGGCTTTGAAAGGAGGCACTTCCACCCAAGAAGCCAAACTCAAGAGCCCACTTGGCAGGTGTCATTTTGTAGGGCGCGTTTGGGCCTCCGATGGCAGCCAGGTTTGGAGGAGGGGGCAGCTTTGGTCTGGGAGAAATCCTCGTCCTTCTGGAATTTTTGTAGGCAAAAGCGCTGCATGGGCCGCAGGCAAGTTGACTCCGAAAGGAGGCACTTTTCCCCAGGAAGCCAAACTCAAGAACCCTCAATGCAGGTGTCATTTGGTGGGGCGCGTTTGGTCCTCCGATGGCAGCCAGGTTTGGAGGAGGGGGCAGCTTTGGTCTGGGAGAAATCCTCGTCCTTCTGGAATTTTTGTCGTCAAAAGCCCTGCACGGGCCGCAGGCAAGTTGGCTTTGAAAGGAGGTACTTCCACCCAAGAAGCCAAACTCAAGAGCCCACTTGGCAGATGTCATTTTGTAGGGCGCGTTTCGGCCTCCGATGGCAGCCAGGTTTGGAGGAGGGGGCAGCTTTGGTCTGGGAGAAATCCTCGTCCTTATGGAATTTTTGTAGGCAAAAGCCCTGCATGGGCCGCAGGCAAGTTGACTCCGAAAGGAGGCACATTTCCCCAGAAAGCCAAACTCAAGAGCCCACTTGGCAGGTGTCATTTTGTAGGGCGCGTTTGGGCCTCCGATGGCAGCCAGGTTTGGAGGAGGGGGCAGCTTTGGTCTGGGAGGAATCCTCGTCCTTATGGAATTTTTGTAGCAAAAGCCCGGGACGGGACGCAGGCAAGTTGGTTTTGAAAGGAGTCACTTTTCCCCAAGAAGCCAAACTCAAGAGCCCACTTGGCAGGTGTCATTTTGTAGGGCGCGTTTGGGCCTCCGATGGCAGCCAGGTTTGGAGGAGGGGGCAGCTTTGGTCTGGGAGAAATCCTCGTCCTTCTGGAATTTTTGTAGCAAAAGCCCGGGACGGGACACAGGCAAGTTGGTTTTGAAAGGAGTCACTTTTCCCCAAGAAGCCAAACTCAAGAGCCGACTTGGCAGGTGTCATTTTGTAGGGCACGTTTGGGCCTCCGATGGCAGCCAGGTTTGGAGGAGGGGGCAGCTTTGGCCTGGGAGAAATCCTCGTCCTTCTGGAATTTTTGGAGGCAAAAGCCCAGGACGGGCCGCAGGCAAGTTAGGCAAGTTGGCTCCGAAAGGAGGCACTTTTCCCCAAGAAGCCAAACTCAAGAACCCTCAATGCAGATGTCATTTTGTGGGGCGCGTTTGGGCCTCTGATGGCAGCCAGGTTTGGAGGAGGGGGCAGCTTTGGTCTGGGAGAAATCCTCGTCCTTATGGAATTTTTGTAGTCAAAAGCCCAGCACGGGCCGCAGGCTAGTTAGGCAAGTTGGCTTTGAAAGGAGGCACTTCCACCCAAGAAGCCAAACTCAAGAGCCCACTTGGCAGATGTCATTTTGTAGGGCGCGTTTGGGCCTCTGATGGCAGCCAGGTTTGGAGGAGGGGGCAGCTTTGGTCTGGGAGAAATCCTCGTCCTTATGGAATTTTTGTAGGCAAAAGCCCAGCACAGGCCGCAGGCTAGTTAGGCAAGTTGGCTCCGAAAGGAGGCAATTTTCCCCAAGAAGCGAAACTGAAGAGCCCACTTGGCAGGTGTCATTTTGTAGGGCGCGTTAGGGCCTCCGATGGCAGCCAGGTTTGGAGGAGGGGGCAGCTTTGGTCTGGGAGAAATCCTCGTCCTTATGGAATTTTTGGAGGCAAAAGCCCTGCATGGGCCGCCGGCAAGTTGACTCCGAAAGGAGTCACTTTTCCCCAAGAAGCCAAACTCAAGAGCCCGCTTGGCAGATGTCATTTTGTAGGGCGCGTTTGGGCCTCCGATGGCAGCCAGGTTTGGCGGAGGGGGCAGCTTTGGTCTGGGAGGAATCCTCGTCCTTATGGAATTTTTGTAGCAAACGTCCGGGACGGGACGCAGGCAAGTTGGTTTTGAAAGGAGTCACTTTTCCCCAAGAAGCCAAACTCAAGAGCCCACTTGGCAGATGTCATTTTGTAGGGCGCGTTTGGGCCTCCGATGGCAGCCAGGTTTGGAGGAGGGAGCAGCTTTGGTCTGGGAGAAATCCTTGTCATTCTGGAATTTTTGTAGGCAAAAGCCCAGGACGGGCCGCAGGCAAGTTAGGCAAGTTGGCTTTGAAAGGAGACACTTTTCCCCAAGAAGCCAACCTCAAGAGCCCACTTGGCAGGTGTCATTTTGTAGGGCGCGTTTGGGCCTCCGATGGCAGCCAGGTTTGGAGGAGGGGGCAGCTTTGGTCTGGGAGAAATCCTCGTCCTTCTGGAATTTTTGGAGGCAAAAGCCCAGGACGGGCCGCAGGCAAGTTAGGCAAGTTGACTCCGAAAGGAGGCACTTTTCCGCAAGAAGCCAAACTCAAGAGCCCACTTGGCAGATGTCATTTTGTAGGGCGCGTTTGGGCCTCCGATGGCAGCCAGGTTTGGAGGAGGGGGCAGCTTTGGTCTGGGAGAAATCCTCGTCCTTATGGAATTTTTGTAGGCAAAACCCCTGCATGAGCCGCTGGCAAGTTGACTCCGAAAGGAGGCACTTTTCCCCAGAAAGCCAAACTCAAGAGCCCACTTGGCAGATGTCATTTTGTAGGGCGCATTTGGGCCTCCGATGGCAGCCAGGTTTGGAGGAGGGGGCAGCTTTGGTCTGGGAGGAATCCTCGTCCTTATGGAATTTTTGTAGGCAAAAGCCCAGGACGGGACGCAGGCAAGTTGGTTTTGAAAGGAGTCACTTTTCCCCAAGAAGCCAAACTCAAGAGCCGACTTGGCAGGTGTCATTTTGTAGGGCGCGTTTGGGCCTCCGATGTCAGCCAGGTTTGGAGGAGGGGGCAGCTTTGGTCTGGGAGAAATCCTCGTCCTTATGGAATTTTTGTAGGCAAAAACCCCACATGGGCCGCAGGCAAGTTAGGCAAGTTGACTCCGAAAGGAGGCACTTTTCCCCAAGAAGCCAAACTCAAGAACCCTCAATGCAGATGTCATTTTGTGGGGCGCGTTTGGGCCTCCGATGGCAGCCAGGTTTGGAGGAGGGGGCAGCTTTGGTCTGGGAGAAATCCTCGTCCTTATGGAATTTTTGTAGTCTAAAGCCCAGCACGGGCCGCAGGCTAGTTAGGCAAGTTGGCTTTGAAAGGAGGCACTTTTCCGCAAGAAGCCAAACTCAAGAGCCCACTTGGCAGATGTCATTTTGTAGGGCGCGTTTGGGCCTCCGATGGCAGCCAGGTTTGGAGGAGGGAGCAGCTTTGGTCTGGGAGAAATCCTCGTCCTTATGGAATTTTTGTAGGCAAAAGCCCAGGACGGGCCGCAGGCAAGTTGGCTTTGAAAGGAGGCACTTCCACCCAAGAAGCCAAACTCAAGAGCCCACTTGGCAGGTGTCATTTTGTAGGGCACGTTTGGGCCTCCGATGGCAGCCAGGTTTGGAGGAGGGGGCAGCTTTGGTCTGGGAGAAATCCTCGTCCTTCTGGAATTTTTGTAGGCAAAAGCGCTGCATGGGCCGCAGGCAAGTTGACTCCGAAAGGAGGCACTTTTCCCCAGGAAGCCAAACTCAAGAACCCTCAATGCAGGTGTCATTTGGTGGGGCGCGTTTGGTCCTCCGATGGCAGCCAGGTTTGGAGGAGGGGGCAGCTTTGGTCTGGGAGAAATCCTCGTCCTTATGGAATTTTTGTAGGCAAAAGCCCAGGACGGGCCGCAGGCAAGTTGGCTTTGAAAGGAGGTACTTCCACCCAAGAAGCCAAACTCAAGAGCCCACTTGGCAGATGTCATTTTGTAGGGCACGTTTGGGCCTCCGATGGCAGCCAGGTTTGGAGGAGGGGGCAGCTTTGGTCTGGGAGAAATCCTCGTCCTTATGGAATTTTTGTAGGCAAAAGCCCTGCATGGGCCGCAGGCAAGTTGACTCCGAAAGGAGGCACTTTTCCCCAGAAAGCCAAACTCAAGAGCCCACTTGGCAGATGTCATTTTGTAGGGCGCGTTTGGGCCTCCGATGGCAGCCAGGTTTGGAGGAGGGGGCAGCTTTGGTCTGGGAGGAATCCTCGTCCTTATGGAATTTTTGTAGCAAAAGCCCGGGACGGGACGCAGGCAAGTTGGTTTTGAAAGGAGTCACTTTTCCCCAAGAAGCCAAACTCAAGAGCCCACTTGGCAGGTGTCATTTTGTAGGGCGCGTTTGGGCCTCCGATGGCAGCCAGGTTTGGAGGAGGGGGCAGCTTTGGTCTGGGAGAAATCCTCGTCCTTATGGAATTTTTGTAGGCAAAAACCCCGCATGGGCCGCAGGCAAGTTAGGCAAGTTGGCTCCGAAAGGAGGCACTTTTCCCCAAGAAGCCAAACTCAAGAACCCACAATGCAGATGTCATTTTGTAGGGCGCGTTTGGGCCTCTGATGGCAGCCAGGTTTGGAGGAGGGGGCAGCTTTGGTCTGGGAGAAATCCTCGTCCTTATGGAATTTTTGTAGCAAAAGCCCAGGATGGGCCGCAGGCAAGTTAGGCAAGTTGGCTCCGAAAGGAGGCACTTTTCCCCAAGAAGCCAAACTCAAGAACCCTCAATGCAGATGTCATTTTGTGGGGCGCGTTTGGGCCTCCGATGGCAGCCAGGTTTGGAGGAGGGGGCAGCTTTGGTCTGGGAGAAATCCTCGTCCTTATGGAATTTTTGTAGTCTAAAGCCCAGCACGGGCCGCAGGCAAGTTGGCTTTGAAAGGAGGCACTTTCCCCCAAGAAGACAAACTCAGGAGCCCACTTGGCAGATGTCATTTTGTAGGGCGCGTTTGGGCCACCGATGGCAGCTAGGTTTGGAGGAGGGGGCAGCTTTGGTCTGGGAGAAATCCTCGTCCTTATGGAATTTTTGTAGGCAAAAGCCCAGGACGGGCCGCAGGCAAGTTGGCTTTGAAAGGAGGCACTTCCACCCAAGAAGCCAAACTCAAGAGCCCACTTGGCAGGTGTCATTTTGTAGGGCACGTTTGGGCCTCCAATGGCAGCCAGGTTTGGAGGAGGGGGCAGCTTTGGTCTGGGAGAAATCCTCGTCCTTATGGAATTTTTGTCGGCAAAAGCCCTGCATGGGCCGCAGGCAAGTTGACTCCGAAAGGAGGCACTTTTCCCCAGGAAGCCAAACTCAAGAACCCTCAATGCAGGTGTCATTTTGTGGGGCGCGTTTGGGCCTCCGATGGCAGCCAGGTTTGGAGGAGGGGGCAGCTTTGGTCTGGGAGAAATCCTCGTCCTTCTGGAATTTTTGGAGGCAAAAGCCCAGGACGGGCCGCAGGCAAGTTAGGCAAGTTGGCTCCGAAAGGAGGCACTTTTCCCCAAGAAGCCAAACTCAAGAGCCCACTTGGCAGATGTCATTTTGTGGGGCGCATTTGGGCCTCCGATGGCAGCCAGGTTTGGAGGAGGGGGCAGCTTTGGTCTGGGAGAAATCCTCGTCCTTATGGAATTTTTGGAGGCAAAAGCCCTGCATGGGCCACCGGCAAGTTGACTCCGAAAGGAGGCACTTTTCCCCAAGAAGCCAAACTCAAGAGCCCGCTTGGCAGATGTCATTTTGTAGGGCGCGTTTGGGCTTCCGATGGCAGCCAGGTTTGGCGGAGGGGGCAGCTTTGGTCTGGGAGGAATCCTCGTCCTTATGGAATTTTTGTAGGCAAAAGCCCTGCATGGGCCGCCGGCAAGTTGACTCCGAAAGGAGGCAATTTTCCCCAAGAAGCCAAACTCAAGAGCCCACTTGGCAGGTGTCATTTTGTAGGGCGCGTTTGGGCCTCCGATGGCAGCCAGGTTTGGAGGAGGGGGCAGCTTTGTTCTGGGAGAAATCCTCGTTCTTATGGAATTTTTGTAGGCAAAAGCCCTGCATGAGCCGCAGGCAAGTTGACTCCGAAAGTAGGCACTTTTCCCCAGAAAGCCAAACTCAAGAGCCCACTTGGCAGATGTCATTTTGTAGGGCGCGTTTGGGCCTCCGATGGCAGCCAGGTTTGGAGGAGGGAGCAGCTTTGGTCTGGGAGAAATCCTTGTCATTCTGGAATTTTTGTAGGCAAAAGCCCAGGACGGGCCGCAGGCAAGTTAGGCAAGTTGGCTTTGAAAGGAGACACTTTTCCCCAAGAAGCCAACCTCAAGAGCCCACTTGGCAGGTGTCATTTTGTAGGGCGCGTTTGGGCCTCCGATGGCAGCCAGGTTTGGAGGAGGGGGCAGCTTTGGTCTGGGAGAAATCCTCGTCCTTCTGGAATTTTTGGAGGCAAAAGCCCAGGACGGGCCGCAGGCAAGTTAGGCAAGTTGACTCCGAAAGGAGGCACTTTTCCGCAAGAAGCCAAACTCAAGAGCCCACTTGGCAGATGTCATTTTGTAGGGCGCGTTTGGGCCTCCGATGGCAGCCAGGTTTGGAGGAGGGGGCAGCTTTGGTCTGGGAGAAATCCTCGTCCTTATGGAATTTTTGTAGGCAAAACCCCTGCATGAGCCGCTGGCAAGTTGACTCCGAAAGGAGGCACTTTTCCCCAGAAAGCCAAACTCAAGAGCCCACTTGGCAGATGTCATTTTGTAGGGCGCATTTGGGCCTCCGATGGCAGCCAGGTTTGGAGGAGGGGGCAGCTTTGGTCTGGGAGGAATCCTCGTCCTTATGGAATTTTTGTAGGCAAAAGCCCAGGACGGGACGCAGGCAAGTTGGTTTTGAAAGGAGTCACTTTTCCCCAAGAAGCCAAACTCAAGAGCCGACTTGGCAGGTGTCATTTTGTAGGGCGCGTTTGGGCCTCCGATGTCAGCCAGGTTTGGAGGAGGGGGCAGCTTTGGTCTGGGAGAAATCCTCGTCCTTATGGAATTTTTGTAGGCAAAAACCCCACATGGGCCGCAGGCAAGTTAGGCAAGTTGACTCCGAAAGGAGGCACTTTTCCCCAAGAAGCCAAACTCAAGAACCCTCAATGCAGATGTCATTTTGTGGGGCGCGTTTGGGCCTCCGATGGCAGCCAGGTTTGGAGGAGGGGGCAGCTTTGGTCTGGGAGAAATCCTCGTCCTTATGGAATTTTTGTAGTCTAAAGCCCAGCACGGGCCGCAGGCTAGTTAGGCAAGTTGGCTTTGAAAGGAGGCACTTTTCCGCAAGAAGCCAAACTCAAGAGCCCACTTGGCAGATGTCATTTTGTAGGGCGCGTTTGGGCCTCCGATGGCAGCCAGGTTTGGAGGAGGGAGCAGCTTTGGTCTGGGAGAAATCCTCGTCCTTATGGAATTTTTGTAGGCAAAAGCCCAGGACGGGCCGCAGGCAAGTTGGCTTTGAAAGGAGGCACTTCCACCCAAGAAGCCAAACTCAAGAGCCCACTTGGCAGGTGTCATTTTGTAGGGCACGTTTGGGCCTCCGATGGCAGCCAGGTTTGGAGGAGGGGGCAGCTTTGGTCTGGGAGAAATCCTCGTCCTTCTGGAATTTTTGTAGGCAAAAGCGCTGCATGGGCCGCAGGCAAGTTGACTCCGAAAGGAGGCACTTTTCCCCAGGAAGCCAAACTCAAGAACCCTCAATGCAGGTGTCATTTGGTGGGGCGCGTTTGGTCCTCCGATGGCAGCCAGGTTTGGAGGAGGGGGCAGCTTTGGTCTGGGAGAAATCCTCGTCCTTATGGAATTTTTGTAGGCAAAAGCCCAGGACGGGCCGCAGGCAAGTTGGCTTTGAAAGGAGGTACTTCCACCCAAGAAGCCAAACTCAAGAGCCCACTTGGCAGATGTCATTTTGTAGGGCACGTTTGGGCCTCCGATGGCAGCCAGGTTTGGAGGAGGGGGCAGCTTTGGTCTGGGAGAAATCCTCGTCCTTATGGAATTTTTGTAGGCAAAAGCCCTGCATGGGCCGCAGGCAAGTTGACTCCGAAAGGAGGCACTTTTCCCCAGAAAGCCAAACTCAAGAGCCCACTTGGCAGATGTCATTTTGTAGGGCGCGTTTGGGCCTCCGATGGCAGCCAGGTTTGGAGGAGGGGGCAGCTTTGGTCTGGGAGGAATCCTCGTCCTTATGGAATTTTTGTAGCAAAAGCCCGGGACGGGACGCAGGCAAGTTGGTTTTGAAAGGAGTCACTTTTCCCCAAGAAGCCAAACTCAAGAGCCCACTTGGCAGGTGTCATTTTGTAGGGCGCGTTTGGGCCTCCGATGGCAGCCAGGTTTGGAGGAGGGGGCAGCTTTGGTCTGGGAGAAATCCTCGTCCTTATGGAATTTTTGTAGGCAAAAACCCCGCATGGGCCGCAGGCAAGTTAGGCAAGTTGGCTCCGAAAGGAGGCACTTTTCCCCAAGAAGCCAAACTCAAGAACCCACAATGCAGATGTCATTTTGTAGGGCGCGTTTGGGCCTCTGATGGCAGCCAGGTTTGGAGGAGGGGGCAGCTTTGGTCTGGGAGAAATCCTCGTCCTTATGGAATTTTTGTAGCAAAAGCCCAGGATGGGCCGCAGGCAAGTTAGGCAAGTTGGCTCCGAAAGGAGGCACTTTTCCCCAAGAAGCCAAACTCAAGAACCCTCAATGCAGATGTCATTTTGTGGGGCGCGTTTGGGCCTCCGATGGCAGCCAGGTTTGGAGGAGGGGGCAGCTTTGGTCTGGGAGAAATCCTCGTCCTTATGGAATTTTTGTAGTCTAAAGCCCAGCACGGGCCGCAGGCAAGTTGGCTTTGAAAGGAGGCACTTTCCCCCAAGAAGACAAACTCAGGAGCCCACTTGGCAGATGTCATTTTGTAGGGCGCGTTTGGGCCACCGATGGCAGCTAGGTTTGGAGGAGGGGGCAGCTTTGGTCTGGGAGAAATCCTCGTCCTTATGGAATTTTTGTAGGCAAAAGCCCAGGACGGGCCGCAGGCAAGTTGGCTTTGAAAGGAGGCACTTCCACCCAAGAAGCCAAACTCAAGAGCCCACTTGGCAGGTGTCATTTTGTAGGGCACGTTTGGGCCTCCAATGGCAGCCAGGTTTGGAGGAGGGGGCAGCTTTGGTCTGGGAGAAATCCTCGTCCTTATGGAATTTTTGTCGGCAAAAGCCCTGCATGGGCCGCAGGCAAGTTGACTCCGAAAGGAGGCACTTTTCCCCAGGAAGCCAAACTCAAGAACCCTCAATGCAGGTGTCATTTTGTGGGGCGCGTTTGGGCCTCCGATGGCAGCCAGGTTTGGAGGAGGGGGCAGCTTTGGTCTGGGAGAAATCCTCGTCCTTCTGGAATTTTTGGAGGCAAAAGCCCAGGACGGGCCGCAGGCAAGTTAGGCAAGTTGGCTCCGAAAGGAGGCACTTTTCCCCAAGAAGCCAAACTCAAGAGCCCACTTGGCAGATGTCATTTTGTGGGGCGCATTTGGGCCTCTGATGGCAGCCAGGTTTGGAGGAGGGGGCAGCTTTGGTCTGGGAGAAATCCTCGTCCTTATGGAATTTTTGGAGGCAAAAGCCCTGCATGGGCCACCGGCAAGTTGACTCCGAAAGGAGGCACTTTTCCCCAAGAAGCCAAACTCAAGAGCCCGCTTGGCAGATGTCATTTTGTAGGGCGCGTTTGGGCTTCCGATGGCAGCCAGGTTTGGCGGAGGGGGCAGCTTTGGTCTGGGAGGAATCCTCGTCCTTATGGAATTTTTGTAGGCAAAAGCCCTGCATGGGCCGCCGGCAAGTTGACTCCGAAAGGAGGCAATTTTCCCCAAGAAGCCAAACTCAAGAGCCCACTTGGCAGGTGTCATTTTGTAGGGCGCGTTTGGGCCTCCGATGGCAGCCAGGTTTGGAGGAGGGGGCAGCTTTGTTCTGGGAGAAATCCTCGTCCTTATGGAATTTTTGTAGGCAAAAGCCCTGCATGAGCCGCAGGCAAGTTGACTCCGAAAGTAGGCACTTTTCCCCAGAAAGCCAAACTCAAGAGCCCACTTGGCAGATGTCATTTTGTAGGGCGCGTTTGGGCCTCCAATGGCAGCCAGGTTTGGAGGAGGGGGCAGCTTTGGTCTGGGAGGAATCCTCGTCCTTATGGAATTTTTGTAGCAAAAGCCCGGGACGGGACGCAGGCAAGTTGGTTTTGAAAGGAGTCACTTTTCCCCAAGAAGCCAAACTCAAGAGCCCACTTGGCAGGTGTCATTTTCTAGGGCGCGTTTGGGCCTCCGATGTCAGCCAGGTTTGGAGGAGGGGGCAGCTTTGGTCTGGGAGAAATCCTCGTCCTTATGGAATTTTTGTAGGCAAAAAACCCGCATGGGCCGCAGGCAAGTTAGGCAAGTTGACTCCGAAAGGAGGCACTTTTCCTCAAGAAGCCAAACTCAAGAACCCTCAATGCAGATGTCATTTTGTGGGGCGCATTTCGGCCTCCGATGGCAGCCAGGTTTGGAGGAGGGGGCAGCTTTGGTCTGGGAGAAATCCTCGTCCTTATGGAATTTTTGTAGTCTAAAGCCCAGCACGGGCCGCAGGCTAGTTAGGCAAATTGGCTTTGAAAGGAGGCACTTTTCCGCAAGAAGCCAAACTCAAGAACCCACTTGGCAGATGTCATTTTGTAGGGCGCGTTTGGGCCTCCGATGGCAGCCAGGTTTGGAGGAGGGGGCAGCTTTGGTCTGGGAGAAATCCTCGTCCTTATGGAATTTTTGTAGGCAAAAGCCCAGGACGGGCCGCAGGCAAGTTGGCTTTGAAAGGAGGTACTTCCACCCAAGAAGCCAAACTCAAGAGCCCACTTGGCAGATGTCATTTTGTAGGGCACGTTTCGGCCTCCGATGGCAGCCAGGTTTGGAGGAGGGGGCAGCTTTGGTCTGGGAGAAATCCTCGTCCTTCTGGAATTTTTGGAGGCAAAAGCCCTGCATGGGCCACCGGCAAGTTGACTCCGAAAGGAGGCACTTTTCCCCAAGAAGCCAAACTCAAGAGCCCGCTTGGCAGATGTCATTTTGTAGGGCGCGTTTGGGCCTCCGATGGCAGCCAGGTTTGGCGGAGGGGGCAGCTTTGGTCTCGGAGGAATCCTCGTCCTTATGGAATTTTTGTAGGCAAAAGCCCTGCATGGGCCGCCGGCAAGTTGACTCCGAAAGGAGGCAATTTTCCCCAAGAAGCCAAACTCAAGAGCCCACTTGGCAGGTGTCATTTTGTAGGGCGCGTTTGGGCCTCCGATGGCAGCCAGGTTTGGAGGAGGGGGCAGCTTTGGCCTGGGAGAAATCCTCGTCCTTCTGGAATTTTTGTAGGCAAAAACCCCGCATGGGCCGCAGGCAAGTTAGGCAAGTTGACTCCGAAAGGAGGCACTTTTCCCCAAGAAGCCAAACTCAAGAACCCTCAATGCAGATGTCATTTTGTGGGGCGCGTTTGGGCCTCCGATGGCAGCCAGGTTTGGAGGAGGGGGCAGCTTTGGTCTGGGAGAAATCCTCGTCCTTATGGAATTTTTGTAGTCTAAAGCCCAGCACGGGCCGCAGGCTAGTTAGGCAAGTTGGCTTTGAAAGGAGGCACTTTTCCGCAAGAAGCCAAACTCAAGAGCCCACTTGGCAGATGTCATTTTGTAGGGCGCGTTTGGGCCTCCGATGGCAGCCAGGTTTGGAGGAGGGGGCAGCTTTGGTCTGGGAGAAATCCTCGTCCTTATGGAATTTTTGTAGGCAAAAGCCCAGGACGGGCCGCAGGCAAGTTGGCTTTGAAAGGAGGCACTTCCACCCAAGAAGCCAAACTCAAGAGCCCACTTGGCAGGTGTCATTTTGTGGGGCGCGTTTGGGCCTCCGATGGCAGCCTGGTTTGGAGGAGGGGGCAGCTTTGGTCTGGGAGAAATCCTCGTCCTTATGGAATTTTTGTAGGCAAAAGCCCAGCACGGGCCGCAGGCAAGTTGGCTTTGAAAGGAGGTACTTCCACCCAAGAAGCCAAACTCAAGAGCCCACTTGGCAGATGTCATTTTGTAGGGCACGTTTCGGCCTCCGATGGCAGCCAGGTTTGGAGGAGGGGGCAGCTTTGGTCTGGGAGAAATCCTCGTCCTTATGGAATTTTTGTAGGCAAAAGCCCTGCATGGGCCGCAGGCAAGTTGACTCCGAAAGGAGGCACATTTCCCCAGAAAGCCAAACTCAAGAGCCCACTTGGCAGATGTCATTTTGTAGGGCGCGTTTGGGCCTCCGATGGCAGCCAGGTTTGGCGGAGGGGGCAGCTTTGGTCTGGGAGGAATCCTCGTCCTTATGGAATTTTTGTAGCAAAAGCCCGGGACGGGACGCAGGCAAGTTGGTTTTGAAAGGAGTCACTTTTCCCCAAGAAGCCAAACTCAAGAGCCCACTTGGCAGGTGTCATTTTGTAGGGCGCGTTTGGGCCTCCGATGGCAGCCAGGTTTGGAGGAGGGGGCAGCTTTGGTCTGGGAGAAATCCTCATCCTTATGGAATTTTTGTAGGCAAAAACCCCGCATGGGCCGCAGGCAAGTTAGGCAAGTTGCTTTGAAAGGAGGCACTTTCCCCCAAGAAGCCAAACTCAAGAACCCACAATGCAGATGTCATTTTGTAGGGCGCGTTTGGGCCTCTGATGGCAGCCAGGTTTGGAGGAGGGGGCAGCTTTGGTCTGGGAGAAATCCTCGTCCTTATGGAATTTTTGTAGCAAAAGCCCAGGATGGGCCGCAGGCAAGTTAGGCAAGTTGGCTTTGAAAGGAGGCACTTTTCCCCAAGAAGCCAAACTCAAGAACCCTCAATGCAGATGTCATTTTGTGGGGCGCGTTTGGGCCTCCGATGGCAGCCAGGTTTGGAGGAGGGGGCAGCTTTGGTCTGGGAGAAATCCTCGTCCTTATGGAATTTTTGTAGTCTAATGCCCAGCACGGGCCGCAGGCAAGTTGGCTTTGAAAGGAGGCACTTTCCCCCAAGAAGACAAACTCAGGAGCCCACTTGGCAGATGTCATTTTGTAGGGCGCGTTTGGGCCACCGATGGCAGCCAGGTTTGGAGGAGGGGGCAGCTTTGGTCTGGCAGAAATCCTCGTCCTTATGGAATTTTTGTAGGCAAAAGCCCAGGACGGGCCGCAGGCAAGTTGGCTTTGAAAGGAGGCACTTCCACCCAAGAAGCCAAACTCAAGAGCCCACTTGGCAGGTGTCATTTTGTAGGGCACGTTTGGGCCTCCAATGGCAGCCAGGTTTGGAGGAGGGGGCAGCTTTGGTCTGGGAGAAATCCTCGTCCTTATGGAATTTTTGTCGGCAAAAGCCCTGCATGGGCCGCAGGCAAGTTGACTCCGAAAGTAGGCACTTTTCCCCAGGAAGCCAAACTCAAGAACCCTCAATGCAGGTGTCATTTTGTGGGGCGCGTTTGGGCCTCCGATGGCAGCCAGGTTTGGAGGAGGGGGCAGCTTTGGTCTGGGAGAAATCCTCGTCCTTCTGGAATTTTTGGAGGCAAAAGCCCAGGACGGGCCGCAGGCAAGTTAGGCAAGTTGGCTCCGAAAGGAGGCACTTTTCCCCAAGAAGCCAAACTCAAGAGCCCACTTGGCAGGTGTCATTTTCTAGGGCGCGTTTGGGCCTCCGATGTCAGCCAGGTTTGGAGGAGGGGGCAGCTTTGGTCTGGGAGAAATCCTCGTCCTTATGGAATTTTTGTAGGCAAAAACCCCGCATGGGCCGCAGGCAAGTTAGGCATGTTGGCTCCGAAAGGAGGCACTTTTCCTCAAGAAGCCAAACTCAAGAACCCGCAATGCAGATGTCATTTTGTGGGGCGCGTTTGGGCCTCCGATGGCAGCCAGGTTTGGAGGAGGGGGCAGCTTTGGTCTGGGAGAAATCCTCGTCCTTATGGAATTTTTGTAGGCAAAAGCCCAGGACGGGCCGCAGGCAAGTTGGCTTTGAAAGGAGGTACTTCCACCCAAGAAGCCAAACTCAAGAGCCCACTTGGCAGATGTCATTTTGTAGGGCACGTTTCGGCCTCCGATGGCAGCCAGGTTTGGAGGAGGGGGCAGCTTTAGTCTGGGAGAAATCCTCGTCCTTATGGAATTTTTGGAGGCAAAAGCCCTGCATGGGCCACCGGCAAGTTGAATCCGAAAGGAGGCACTTTTCCCCAAGAAGCCAAACTCAAGAGCCCGCTTGGCAGATGTCATTTTGTAGGGCGCGTTTGGGCCTCCGATGGCAGCCAGGTTTGGCGGAGGGGGCAGCTTTGGTCTCGGAGGAATCCTCGTCCTTATGGAATTTTTGTAGGCAAAAGCCCTGCATGGGCCGCCGGCAAGTTGACTCCGAAAGGAGGCAATTTTCCCCAAGAAGCCAAACTCAAGAGCCCACTTGGCAGGTGTCATTTTGTAGGGCGCGTTTGGGCCTCCGATGGCAGCCAGGTTTGGAGGAGGGGGCAGCTTTGGTCTGGGAGAAATCCTCGTCCTTATGGAATTTTTGTACTCAAAACCCCTGCATGAGCCGCAGGCAAGTTGACTCCGAAAGGAGGCACTTTTCCCCAAGAAGCCAAACTCAAGAGCCCACTTGGCAGATGTCATTTTGTAGGGCGCGTTTGGGCCTCCGATGGCAGCCAGGTTTGGAGGAGGGGGCAACTTTGGTCTGGGAGGAATCCTCGTCCTTATGGAATTTTTGTAGCAAAAGCCCGGGACGGGACGCAGGCAAGTTGGTTTTGAAAGGAGTCACTTTTCCCCAAGAAGCCAAACTCAAGAGCCCACTTGGAAGGTGTCATTTTCTAGGGCGCGTTTGGGCCACCGATGTCAGCCAGGTTTGGAGGAGGGGGCAGCTTTGGTCTGGGAGAAATCCTCGTCCTTATGGAATTTTTGTAGTCTAAAGCCCAGCACGGGCCGCAGGCTAGTTAGGCAAGTTGGCTTTGAAAGGAGGCACTTTTCCGCAAGAAGCCAAACTCAAGAGCCCACTTGGCAGATGTCATTTTGTAGGGCGCGTTTGGGCCTCCGATGGCAGCCAGGTTTGGAGGAGGGGGCAGCTTTGGTCTGGGAGAAATCCTCGTCCTTATGGAATTTTTGTAGGCAAAAGCCCAGGACGGGCCGCAGGCAAGTTGGCTTTGAAAGGAGGCACTTCCACCCAAGAAGCCAAACTCAAGAGCCCACTTGGCAGGTGTCATTTTGTAGTGCACGTTTGGGCCTCCGATGGCAGCCAGGTTTGGAGGAGGGGGCAGCTTTGGTCTGGGAGAAATCCTCGTCCTTCTGGAATTTTTGTAGGCAAAAGCCCTGCATGGGCCGCAGGCAAGTTGACTCCGAAAGGAGGCACTTTTCCCCAGGAAGCCAAACTCAAGAACCCTCAATGCAGGTGTCATTTTGTGGGGCGCGTTTGGGCCTCCGATGGCAGCCAGGTTTGGAGGAGGGGGCAGCTTTGGTCTGGGAGAAATCCTCGTCCTTATGGAATTTTTGTAGGCAAAAGCCCTGCATTGGCCGCAGGCAAGTTGACTCCGAAAGGAGGCACATTTCCCCAGAAAGCCAAACTCAAGAGCCCACTTGGCAGGTGTCATTTTCTAGGGCGCGTTTGGGCCTCCGATGGCAGCCAGGTTTGGCGGAGGGGGCAGCTTTGGTCTGGGAGGAATCCTCGTCCTTATGGAATTTTTGTAGCAAAAGCCCGGGACGGGACGCAGGCAAGTTGGTTTTGAAAGGAGTCACTTTTCCCCAAGAAGCCAAACTCAAGAGCCCACTTGGCAGGTGTCATTTTGTAGGGCGCGTTTGGGCCTCCGATGGCAGCCAGGTTTGGAGGAGGGGGCAGCTTTGGTCTGGGAGAAATCCTCGTCCTTATGGAATTTTTGTAGGCAAAAATCCCGCATGGGCCGCAGGCAAGTTAGGCAAGTTGCTTTGAAAGGAGGCACTTTTCCCCAAGAAGCCAAACTCAAGAGCCCACTTGGCAGATGTCATTTTGTAGGGCACGTTTGGGCCTACGATGGCAGCCAGGTTTGGAGGAGGGGGCAGCTTTGGTCTGGGAGAAATCCTCGTCCTTATGGAATTTTTGTAGGCAAAAAACCCGCATGGGCCGCAGGCAAGTTAGGCAAGTTGACTCCGAAAGGAGGCACTTTTCCTCAAGAAGCCAAACTCAAGAACCCTCAATGCAGATGTCATTTTGTGGGGCGCATTTCGGCCTCCGATGGCAGCCAGGTTTGGAGGAGGGGGCAGCTTTGGTCTGGGAGAAATCCTCGTCCTTATGGAATTTTTGTAGTCTAAAGCCCAGCACGGGCCGCAGGCTAGTTAGGCAAATTGGCTTTGAAAGGAGGCACTTTTCCGCAAGAAGCCAAACTCAAGAACCCACTTGGCAGATGTCATTTTGTAGGGCGCGTTTGGGCCTCCGATGGCAGCCAGGTTTGGAGGAGGGGGCAGCTTTGGTCTGGGAGAAATCCTCGTCCTTATGGAATTTTTGTAGGCAAAAGCCCAGGACGGGCCGCAGGCAAGTTGGCTTTGAAAGGAGGTACTTCCACCCAAGAAGCCAAACTCAAGAGCCCACTTGGCAGATGTCATTTTGTAGGGCACGTTTCGGCCTCCGATGGCAGCCAGGTTTGGAGGAGGGGGCAGCTTTGGTCTGGGAGAAATCCTCGTCCTTCTGGAATTTTTGGAGGCAAAAGCCCTGCATGGGCCACCGGCAAGTTGACTCCGAAAGGAGGCACTTTTCCCCAAGAAGCCAAACTCAAGAGCCCGCTTGGCAGATGTCATTTTGTAGGGCGCGTTTGGGCCTCCGATGGCAGCCAGGTTTGGCGGAGGGGGCAGCTTTGGTCTCGGAGGAATCCTCGTCCTTATGGAATTTTTGTAGGCAAAAGCCCTGCATGGGCCGCCGGCAAGTTGACTCCGAAAGGAGGCAATTTTCCCCAAGAAGCCAAACTCAAGAGCCCACTTGGCAGGTGTCATTTTGTAGGGCGCGTTTGGGCCTCCGATGGCAGCCAGGTTTGGAGGAGGGGGCAGCTTTGGCCTGGGAGAAATCCTCGTCCTTCTGGAATTTTTGTAGGCAAAAACCCCGCATGGGCCGCAGGCAAGTTAGGCAAGTTGACTCCGAAAGGAGGCACTTTTCCCCAAGAAGCCAAACTCAAGAACCCTCAATGCAGATGTCATTTTGTGGGGCGCGTTTGGGCCTCCGATGGCAGCCAGGTTTGGAGGAGGGGGCAGCTTTGGTCTGGGAGAAATCCTCGTCCTTATGGAATTTTTGTAGTCTAAAGCCCAGCACGGGCCGCAGGCTAGTTAGGCAAGTTGGCTTTGAAAGGAGGCACTTTTCCGCAAGAAGCCAAACTCAAGAGCCCACTTGGCAGATGTCATTTTGTAGGGCGCGTTTGGGCCTCCGATGGCAGCCAGGTTTGGAGGAGGGGGCAGCTTTGGTCTGGGAGAAATCCTCGTCCTTATGGAATTTTTGTAGGCAAAAGCCCAGGACGGGCCGCAGGCAAGTTGGCTTTGAAAGGAGGCACTTCCACCCAAGAAGCCAAACTCAAGAGCCCACTTGGCAGGTGTCATTTTGTGGGGCGCGTTTGGGCCTCCGATGGCAGCCTGGTTTGGAGGAGGGGGCAGCTTTGGTCTGGGAGAAATCCTCGTCCTTATGGAATTTTTGTAGGCAAAAGCCCAGCACGGGCCGCAGGCAAGTTGGCTTTGAAAGGAGGTACTTCCACCCAAGAAGCCAAACTCAAGAGCCCACTTGGCAGATGTCATTTTGTAGGGCACGTTTCGGCCTCCGATGGCAGCCAGGTTTGGAGGAGGGGGCAGCTTTGGTCTGGGAGAAATCCTCGTCCTTATGGAATTTTTGTAGGCAAAAGCCCTGCATGGGCCGCAGGCAAGTTGACTCCGAAAGGAGGCACATTTCCCCAGAAAGCCAAACTCAAGAGCCCACTTGGCAGATGTCATTTTGTAGGGCGCGTTTGGGCCTCCGATGGCAGCCAGGTTTGGCGGAGGGGGCAGCTTTGGTCTGGGAGGAATCCTCGTCCTTATGGAATTTTTGTAGCAAAAGCCCGGGACGGGACGCAGGCAAGTTGGTTTTGAAAGGAGTCACTTTTCCCCAAGAAGCCAAACTCAAGAGCCCACTTGGCAGGTGTCATTTTGTAGGGCGCGTTTGGGCCTCCGATGGCAGCCAGGTTTGGAGGAGGGGGCAGCTTTGGTCTGGGAGAAATCCTCATCCTTATGGAATTTTTGTAGGCAAAAACCCCGCATGGGCCGCAGGCAAGTTAGGCAAGTTGCTTTGAAAGGAGGCACTTTCCCCCAAGAAGCCAAACTCAAGAACCCACAATGCAGATGTCATTTTGTAGGGCGCGTTTGGGCCTCTGATGGCAGCCAGGTTTGGAGGAGGGGGCAGCTTTGGTCTGGGAGAAATCCTCGTCCTTATGGAATTTTTGTAGCAAAAGCCCAGGATGGGCCGCAGGCAAGTTAGGCAAGTTGGCTTTGAAAGGAGGCACTTTTCCCCAAGAAGCCAAACTCAAGAACCCTCAATGCAGATGTCATTTTGTGGGGCGCGTTTGGGCCTCCGATGGCAGCCAGGTTTGGAGGAGGGGGCAGCTTTGGTCTGGGAGAAATCCTCGTCCTTATGGAATTTTTGTAGTCTAATGCCCAGCACGGGCCGCAGGCAAGTTGGCTTTGAAAGGAGGCACTTTCCCCCAAGAAGACAAACTCAGGAGCCCACTTGGCAGATGTCATTTTGTAGGGCGCGTTTGGGCCACCGATGGCAGCCAGGTTTGGAGGAGGGGGCAGCTTTGGTCTGGCAGAAATCCTCGTCCTTATGGAATTTTTGTAGGCAAAAGCCCAGGACGGGCCGCAGGCAAGTTGGCTTTGAAAGGAGGCACTTCCACCCAAGAAGCCAAACTCAAGAGCCCACTTGGCAGGTGTCATTTTGTAGGGCACGTTTGGGCCTCCAATGGCAGCCAGGTTTGGAGGAGGGGGCAGCTTTGGTCTGGGAGAAATCCTCGTCCTTATGGAATTTTTGTCGGCAAAAGCCCTGCATGGGCCGCAGGCAAGTTGACTCCGAAAGTAGGCACTTTTCCCCAGGAAGCCAAACTCAAGAACCCTCAATGCAGGTGTCATTTTGTGGGGCGCGTTTGGGCCTCCGATGGCAGCCAGGTTTGGAGGAGGGGGCAGCTTTGGTCTGGGAGAAATCCTCGTCCTTCTGGAATTTTTGGAGGCAAAAGCCCAGGACGGGCCGCAGGCAAGTTAGGCAAGTTGGCTCCGAAAGGAGGCACTTTTCCCCAAGAAGCCAAACTCAAGAGCCCACTTGGCAGGTGTCATTTTCTAGGGCGCGTTTGGGCCTCCGATGTCAGCCAGGTTTGGAGGAGGGGGCAGCTTTGGTCTGGGAGAAATCCTCGTCCTTATGGAATTTTTGTAGGCAAAAACCCCGCATGGGCCGCAGGCAAGTTAGGCATGTTGGCTCCGAAAGGAGGCACTTTTCCTCAAGAAGCCAAACTCAAGAACCCGCAATGCAGATGTCATTTTGTGGGGCGCGTTTGGGCCTCCGATGGCAGCCAGGTTTGGAGGAGGGGGCAGCTTTGGTCTGGGAGAAATCCTCGTCCTTATGGAATTTTTGTAGGCAAAAGCCCAGGACGGGCCGCAGGCAAGTTGGCTTTGAAAGGAGGTACTTCCACCCAAGAAGCCAAACTCAAGAGCCCACTTGGCAGATGTCATTTTGTAGGGCACGTTTCGGCCTCCGATGGCAGCCAGGTTTGGAGGAGGGGGCAGCTTTAGTCTGGGAGAAATCCTCGTCCTTATGGAATTTTTGGAGGCAAAAGCCCTGCATGGGCCACCGGCAAGTTGAATCCGAAAGGAGGCACTTTTCCCCAAGAAGCCAAACTCAAGAGCCCGCTTGGCAGATGTCATTTTGTAGGGCGCGTTTGGGCCTCCGATGGCAGCCAGGTTTGGCGGAGGGGGCAGCTTTGGTCTCGGAGGAATCCTCGTCCTTATGGAATTTTTGTAGGCAAAAGCCCTGCATGGGCCGCCGGCAAGTTGACTCCGAAAGGAGGCAATTTTCCCCAAGAAGCCAAACTCAAGAGCCCACTTGGCAGGTGTCATTTTGTAGGGCGCGTTTGGGCCTCCGATGGCAGCCAGGTTTGGAGGAGGGGGCAGCTTTGGTCTGGGAGAAATCCTCGTCCTTATGGAATTTTTGTACTCAAAACCCCTGCATGAGCCGCAGGCAAGTTGACTCCGAAAGGAGGCACTTTTCCCCAAGAAGCCAAACTCAAGAGCCCACTTGGCAGATGTCATTTTGTAGGGCGCGTTTGGGCCTCCGATGGCAGCCAGGTTTGGAGGAGGGGGCAACTTTGGTCTGGGAGGAATCCTCGTCCTTATGGAATTTTTGTAGCAAAAGCCCGGGACGGGACGCAGGCAAGTTGGTTTTGAAAGGAGTCACTTTTCCCCAAGAAGCCAAACTCAAGAGCCCACTTGGAAGGTGTCATTTTCTAGGGCGCGTTTGGGCCACCGATGTCAGCCAGGTTTGGAGGAGGGGGCAGCTTTGGTCTGGGAGAAATCCTCGTCCTTATGGAATTTTTGTAGTCTAAAGCCCAGCACGGGCCGCAGGCTAGTTAGGCAAGTTGGCTTTGAAAGGAGGCACTTTTCCGCAAGAAGCCAAACTCAAGAGCCCACTTGGCAGATGTCATTTTGTAGGGCGCGTTTGGGCCTCCGATGGCAGCCAGGTTTGGAGGAGGGGGCAGCTTTGGTCTGGGAGAAATCCTCGTCCTTATGGAATTTTTGTAGGCAAAAGCCCAGGACGGGCCGCAGGCAAGTTGGCTTTGAAAGGAGGCACTTCCACCCAAGAAGCCAAACTCAAGAGCCCACTTGGCAGGTGTCATTTTGTAGTGCACGTTTGGGCCTCCGATGGCAGCCAGGTTTGGAGGAGGGGGCAGCTTTGGTCTGGGAGAAATCCTCGTCCTTCTGGAATTTTTGTAGGCAAAAGCCCTGCATGGGCCGCAGGCAAGTTGACTCCGAAAGGAGGCACTTTTCCCCAGGAAGCCAAACTCAAGAACCCTCAATGCAGGTGTCATTTTGTGGGGCGCGTTTGGGCCTCCGATGGCAGCCAGGTTTGGAGGAGGTGGCAGCTTTGGTCTGGGAGAAATCCTCGTCCTTATGGAATTTTTGTAGGCAAAAGCCCTGCATTGGCCGCAGGCAAGTTGACTCCGAAAGGAGGCACATTTCCCCAGAAAGCCAAACTCAAGAGCCCACTTGGCAGGTGTCATTTTCTAGGGCGCGTTTGGGCCTCCGATGGCAGCCAGGTTTGGCGGAGGGGGCAGCTTTGGTCTGGGAGGAATCCTCGTCCTTATGGAATTTTTGTAGCAAAAGCCCGGGACGGGACGCAGGCAAGTTGGTTTTGAAAGGAGTCACTTTTCCCCAAGAAGCCAAACTCAAGAGCCCACTTGGCAGGTGTCATTTTGTAGGGCGCGTTTGGGCCTCCGATGGCAGCCAGGTTTGGAGGAGGGGGCAGCTTTGGTCTGGGAGAAATCCTCGTCCTTATGGAATTTTTGTAGGCAAAAATCCCGCATGGGCCGCAGGCAAGTTAGGCAAGTTGCTTTGAAAGGAGGCACTTTTCCCCAAGAAGCCAAACTCAAGAGCCCACTTGGCAGATGTCATTTTGTAGGGCACGTTTGGGCCTACGATGGCAGCCAGGTTTGGAGGAGGGGGCAGCTTTGGTCTGGGAGAAATCCTCGTCCTTATGGAATTTTTGTCGGCAAAAGCCCCGGATGGTCCGCAGGCAAGTTAGGCAAGTTGGCTCCGAAAGGAGGCACTTTTCCCCAAGAAGCCAAACTCAAGAACCCTCAATGCAGATGTCATTTTGTGGGGCGCGTTTGGGCCTCCGATGGCAGCCAGGTTTGGAGGAGGGGGCAGCTTTGGTCTGGGAGAAATCCTCGTCCTTATGGAATTTTTGTAGGCAAAAGCCCAGAATGGGCTGCAGGCTTGTTAGGCAAGTTGGCTTTGAAAGGAGGCACTTTTCCGCAAGAAGCCAAACTCAAGAGCCCACTTGGCAGATGTCATTTTGTAGGGCGCGTTTGGGCCTCCGATGGCAGCCAGGTTTGGAGGAGGGGGCAGCTTTGGTCTGGGAGAAATCCTCGTCCTTATGGAATTTTTGTAGGCAAAAGCCCAGGACGGGACGCAGGCAAGTTGGTTTTGAAAGGAGGCACTTTCCCCCAAGAAGCCAAACTCAAGAGCCCACTTGGCAGATGTCATTTTGTAGGGCGCGTTTGGGCCTCCGATGGCAGCCAGGTTTGGAGGAGGGGGCAGCTTTGTTCTGGGAGAAATCCTCGTCCTTATGGAATTTTTGTAGGCAAAAGCCCTGCATGGGCCGCCGGCAAGTTGACTCCGAAAGGAGGCAATTTTCCCCAAGAAGCCAAACTCAAGAGCCCACTTGGCAGGTGTCATTTTGTAGGGCGCGTTTGGGCCTCCGATGGCAGCCAGGTTTGGAGGAGGGGGCAGCTTTGGTCTGGGAGAAATCCTCGTCCTTATGGAATTTTTGTAGGCAAAAGCCCTGCATGAGCCGCAGGCAAGTTGACTCCGAAAGGAGGCACTTTTCCCCAGAAAGCCAAACTCAAGAGCCCACTTGGCAGATGTCATTTTGTAGGGCGCGTTTGGGCCTCCGATGGCAGCCAGGTTTGGAGGAGGGGGCAGCTTTGGTCTGGGAGGAATCCTCGTCCTTATGGAATTTTTGTAGCAAAAGCCCGGGACGGGACGCAGGCAAGTTGGTTTTGAAAGGAGTCACTTTTCCCCAAGAAGCCAAACTCAAGAGCCCACTTGGCAGATGTCATTTTGTAGGGCGCGTTTGGGCCTCCGATGTCAGCCAGGTTTGGAGGAGGGGGCAGCTTTGGTCTGGGAGAAATTCTTGACCTTATGGAATTTTTGTTGGCAAAAGCCCAGGACGGTCCGCAGGCAAGTTAGGCAAGTTGGCTTTGAAAGGAGGCACTTTTCCGCAAGAAGCCAAACTCAAGAGCCCACTTGGCAAATGTCATTTTGTAGGGCGCGTTTGGGCCTCCGATGGCAGCCAGGTTTGGAGGAGGGGGCAGCTTTGGTCTGGGAGAAATCCTCATCCTTCTGGAATTTTTGTAGGCAAAAGCCCAGCACGGGCCGCAGGCAAGTTGGCTTTGAAAGGAGGTACTTCCACCCAAGAAGCCAAACTCAAGAGCCCACTTGGCAGTTGTCATTTTGTAGGGCACGTTTGGGCCTCCGATGGCAGCCAGGTTTGGAGGAGGGGGCAGCTTTGGTCTGGGATAAATCCTCGTCCTTATGGAATTTTTGTCGGCAAAAGCCCTGCATGGGCCGCAGGCAAGTTGACTCCGAAAGGAGGCACTTTTCCCCAGAAAGCCAAACTCAAGAGCCCACTTGGCAGATGTCATTTTGTAGGGCGCGTTTGGGCCTCCGATGGCAGCCAGGTTTGGAGGAGGGGTCAGCTTTGGTCTGGGAGGAATCCTCGTCCTTATGGAATTTTTGTAGCAAAAGCCCGGGACGGGACGCAGGCAAGTTGGTTTTGAAAGGAGTCACTTTTCCCCAAGAAGCCAAACTCAAGAGCCCACTTGGCAGGTGTCATTTTGTAGGGCGCGTTTGGGCCTCCGATGGCAGCCAGGTTTGGAGGAGGGGGCAGCTTTGGTCTGGGAGAAATCCTCGTCCTTATGGAATTTTTGTAGGCAAAAACCCCGCATGGGCCGCAGGCAAGTTAGGCAAGTTGGCTTTGAAAGGAGGCACTTTTCCCCAAGAAGCCAAACTCAAGAACCCACTTGGCAGATGTCATTTTGTAGGGCGCGTTTGGGCCTCCGATGGCAGCCAGGTTTGGAGGAGGGGGCAGCTTTGGTCTGGGAGAAATCCTCGTCCTTATGGAATTTTTGGAGGCAAAAGCCCAGGATGGGCCGCAGGCAAGTTAGGCATGTTGGCTCCGAAAGGAGGCACTTTTCCCCAAGAAGCCAAACTCAAGAACCCTCAATGCAGATGTCATTTTGTGGGGCGCGTTTGGGCCTCCGATGGCAGCCAGGTTTGGAGGAGGGGGCAGCTTTGGTCTGGGAGAAATCCTCGTCCTTATGGAATTTTTGTAGTCTAAAGCCCAGCACGGGCCGCAGGCAAGTTGGCTTTGAAAGGAGGCACTTTCCCCCAAGAAGCCAAACTCAGGAGCCCACTTGGCAGATGTCATTTTGTAGGGCGCGTTTGGGCCACCGATGGCAACTAGGTTTGGAGGAGGGGGCAGCTTTGTTCTGGGAGAAATCCTCGTCCTTATGGAATTTTTGTAGGCAAAAGCCCAGAATGGGCTGCAGGCTAGTTAGGCAAGTTGGCTTTGAAAGGAGGCACTTTTCCGCAAGAAGCGAAACTCAAGAGCCCACTTGGCAGATGTCATTTTGTAGGGCGCGTTTGGGCCTCCGATGGCAGCCAGGTTTGGAGGAGGGGGCAGCTTTGGTCTGGGAGAAATCCTCGTCCTTATGGAATTTTTGTAGGCAAAAGCCCAGGACGGGCCGCAGGCAAGTTGGCTTTGAAAGGAGGTACTTCCACCCAAGAAGCCAAACTCAAGAGCCCACTTGGCAGATGTCATTTTGTAGGGCTCGTTTCGGCCTCCGATGGCAGCCAGGTTTGGAGGAGGGGGCAGCTTTGGTCTGGGAGAAATCCTCGTCCTTATGGAATTTTTGGAGGCAAAAGCCCTGCATGGGCCACCGGCAAGTTGAATCCGAAAGGAGGCACTTTTCCCCAAGAAGCCAAACTCAAGAGCCCGCTTGGCAGATGTCATTTTGTAGGGCGCGTTTGGGCCTCCGATGGCAGCCAGGTTTGGCGGAGGGGGCAGCTTTGGTCTCGGAGGAATCCTCGTCCTTATGGAATTTTTGTAGGCAAAAGCCCTGCATGGGCCGCAGGCAAGTTGACTCCGAAAGGAGGCAATTTTCCCCAAGAAGCCAAACTCAAGAGCCCACTTGGCAGGTGTCATTTTGTAGGGCGCGTTTGGGCCTCCGATGGCAGCCAGGTTTGGAGGAGGGGGCAGCTTTGGTCTGGGAGAAATCCTCGTCCTTATGGAATTTTTGGAGGCAAAACCCCTGCATGAGCCGCAGGCAAGTTGACTCCGAAAGGAGGCACTTTTCCCCAGAAAGCCAAACTCAAGAGCCCACTTGGCAGGTGTCATTTTCTAGGGCGCGTTTGGGCCTCCGATGTCAGCCAGGTTTGGAGGAGGGGGCAGCTTTGGTCTGGGAGAAATCCTCGTCCTTATGGAATTTTTGTAGCAAAAGCCCGGGACGGGACGCAGGCAAGTTGGTTTTGAAAGGAGTCACTTTTCCCCAAGAAGCCAAACTCAAGAGCCCACTTGGCAGGTGTCATTTTCTAGGGCGCGTTTGGGCCTCCGATGTCAGCCAGGTTTGGAGGAGGGGGCAGCTTTGGTCTGGGAGAAATCCTCGTCCTTATGGAATTTTTGGAGGCAAAAACCCCGCATGGGCCGCAGGCAAGTTAGGCAAGTTGACTCCGAAAGGAGGCACTTTTCCCCAAGAAGCCAAACTCAAGAACCCACAATGCAGATGTCATTTTGTGGGGCGCGTTTGGGCCTCCGATGGCAGCCAGGTTTGGAGGAGGGGGCAGCTTTGGTCTGGGAGAAATCCTCGTCCTTATGGAATTTTTGTAGTCTAAAGCCCAGCACGGGCCGCAGGCAAGTTGGCTTTGAAAGGAGGCACTTCCACCCAAGAAGCCAAACTCAAGAGCCCACTTGGCAGGTGTCATTTTGTAGTGCACGTTTGGGCCTCCGATGGCAGCCAGGTTTGGAGGAGGGGGCAGCTTTGGTCTGGGAGAAATCCTCGTCCTTCTGGAATTTTTGTAGGCAAAAGCCCTGCATGGGCCGCAGGCAAGTTGACTCCGAAAGGAGGCACTTTTCCCCAGGAAGCCAAACTCAAGAACCCTCAATGCAGGTGTCATTTTGTGGGGCGCGTTTGGGCCTCCGATGGCAGCCTGGTTTGGAGGAGGGGGCAGCTTTGGTCTGGGAGAAATCCTCGTCCTTATGGAATTTTTGTAGGCAAAAGCCCAGCACGGGCCGCAGGCAAGTTGGCTTTGAAAGGAGGTACTTCCACCCAAGAAGCCAAACTCAAGAGCCCACTTGGCAGATGTCATTTTGTAGGGCACGTTTCGGCCTCCGATGGCAGCCAGGTTTGGAGGAGGGGGCAGCTTTGGTCTGGGAGAAATCCTCGTCCTTATGGAATTTTTGTAGGCAAAAGCCCTGCATGGGCCGCAGGCAAGTTGACTCCGAAAGGAGGCACATTTCCCCAGAAAGCCAAACTCAAGAGCCCACTTGGCAGATGTCATTTTGTAGGGCGCGTTTGGGCCTCCGATGGCAGCCAGGTTTGGCGGAGGGGGCAGCTTTGGTCTGGGAGGAATCCTCGTCCTTATGGAATTTTTGTAGCAAACGTCCGGGACGGGACGCCGGCAAGTTGGCTTTGAAAGGAGTCACTTTTCCCCAAGAAGCCAAACTCAAGAGCCCACTTGGCAGATGTCATTTTGTAGGGCGCGTTTGGGCCTCCGATGGCAGCCAGGTTTGGAGGAGGGAGCAGCTTTGGTCTGGGAGAAATCCTTGTCCATCCGGAATTTTTGTAGGCAAAAGCCCAGGACGGGCCGCAGGAAAGTTAGGCAAGTTGGCTTTGAAAGTAGGCACTTTCCCCCAAGAAGCCAAACTCAAGAACCCTCAATGCAGATGTCATTTTGTAGGGCGCGTTTGGGCCTCCGATGGCAGCCAGGTTTGGAGGAGGGGGCAGCTTTGGTCTGGGAGAAATCCTCGTCCTTCTGGAATTTTTGTACTCAAAAGCCCAGGACGGGCCGCAGGCAAGTTAGGCAAGTTGGCTCCGAAAGGAGGCACTTTTCCCCAAGAAGCCAAACTCAAGAACCCACAATGCAGATGTCATTTTGTAGGGCGCGTTTGGGCCTCCGATGGCAGCCAGGTTTGGAGGAGGGGGCAGCTTTGTTCTGGGAGAAATCCTCGTCCTTATGGAATTTTTGTAGGCAAAAGCCCTGCATGGGCCGCCGGCAAGTTGACTCCGAAAGGAGGCACTTTTCCCCAAGAAGCCAAACTCAAGAGCCCACTTGGCAGATGTCATTTTGTAGGGCGCGTTTGGGCCTCCGATGGCAGCCAGGTTTGGAGGAGGGGGCAGCTTTGGTCTGGGAGAAATCCTCGTCCTTCTGGAATTTTTGTAGGCAAAAGCCCAGGACGGGCCGCAGGCAAGTTGGCTTTGAAAGGAGGCACTTCCACCCAAGAAGCCAAACTCAAGAGCCCACTTGGCAGATGTCATTTTGTAGGGCACGTTTGGGCCTCCGATGGCAGCCAGGTTTGGAGGAGGGGGCAGCTTTGGTCTGGGAGAATTCCTCGTCCTTATGGAATTTTTGTAGGCAAAAGCCCTGCATGAGCCGCAGGCAAGTTGACTCCCAAAGGAGGCACTTTCCCCCAAGAAGCCAAACTCAGGAACCCACTTGGCAGATGTCATTTTGTAGGGCGCGTTTGGGCCTCCGATGGCAGCCAGGTTTGGAGGAGGGGGCAGCTTTGGTCTGGGAGAAATCCTCGTCCCTATGGAATTTTTGTAGTCTAAAGCCCAGCACTGGCTGCAGGCAAGTTGGCTTCGAAAGGAGGCACTTTCCCCCAAGAAGCCAAACTCAGGAACCCACTTGGCAGATGTCATTTTGTAGGGCGCGTTTGGGCCTCCGATGGCAGCCAGGTTTGGAGGAGGGGGCAGCTTTGGTCTGGGAGGAATCCTCGTCCTTATGGAATTTTTGTAGCAAAAGCCCGGGACGGGACGCAGGCAAGTTGGTTTTGAAAGGAGTCACTTTTCCCCAAGAAGCCAAACTCAAGAGCCCACTTGGCAGGTGTCATTTTGTAGGGCGCGTTTGGGCCTCCGATGGCAGCCAGGTTTGGAGGAGGGGGCAGCTTTGGTCTGGGAGAAATCCTCGTCCTTATGGAATTTTTGTAGGCAAAAATCCCGCATGGGCCGCAGGCAAGTTAGGCAAGTTGCTTTGAAAGGAGGCACTTCCCCAAGAAGCCAAACTCAAGAGCCCACTTGGCAGATGTCATTTTGTAGGGCACGTTTGGGCCTCCGATGGCAGCCAGGTTTGGAGGAGGGGGCAGCTTTGGTCTGGGAGAAATCCTCGTCCTTATGGAATTTTTGTAGCAAAAGCCCCGGATGGTCCGCAGGCAAGTTTGGCAAGTTGGCTCCGAAAGGAGGTACTTCCACCCAAGAAGCCAAACTCAAGAGCCCACTTGGCAGTTGTCATTTTGTAGGGCACGTTTGGGCCTCCGATGGCAGCCAGGTTTGGAGGAGGGGGCAGCTTTGGTCTGGGAGAATTCCTCGTCCTTATGGAATTTTTGTAGGCAAAAGCCCAGGACGGGACGCAGGCAAGTTGGTTTTGAAAGGAGGCACTTTCCCCCAAGAAGCCAAACTCAAGAGCCCGCTTGGCAGGTGTCATTTTGTAGGGCGCGTTTGGGCCTCCGATGGCAGCCAGGTTTGGAGGAGGGGGCAGCTTTGTTCTGGGAGAAATCCTCGTCCTTATGGAATTTTTGTAGGCAAAAGCCCTGCATGGGCCGCCGGCAAGTTGACTCCGAAAGGAGGCACTTTTCCCCAGAAAGCCAAACTCAAGAGCCCACTTGGCAGATGTCATTTTGTAGGGCGCGTTTGGGCCTCCGATGGCAGCCAGGTTTGGAGGAGGGGGCAGCTTTGGTCTGGGAGGAATCCTCGTCCTTATGGAATTTTTGTAGCAAAAGCCCGGGACGGGACGCAGGCAAGTTGGTTTTGAAAGGAGTCACTTTTCCCCAAGAAGCCAAACTCAAGAGCCCACTTGGCAGATGTCATTTTGTAGGGCGCGTTTGGGCCTCCGATGGCAGCCAGGTTTGGAGGAGGGGGCAGCTTTGGTCTGGGAGAAATTCTTGTCCTTATGGAATTTTTGTTGGCAAAAGCCCAGGACGGTCCGCAGGCAAGTTAGGCAAGTTGGCTTTGAAAGGAGGCACTTTTCCGCAAGAAGCCAAACTCAAGAGCCCACTTGGCAAATGTCATTTTGTAGGGCGCGTTTGGGCCTCCGATGGCAGCCAGGTTTGGAGGAGGGGGCAGCTTTGGTCTGGGAGAAATCCTCGTCCTTATGGAATTTTTGTAGGCAAAAGCCCAGGACGGGCCGCAGGCAAGTTGGCTTTGAAAGGAGGTACTTCCACCCAAGAAGCCAAACTCAAGAGCCCACTTGGCAGTTGTCATTTTGTAGGGCACGTTTGGGCCTCCGATGGCAGCCAGGTTTGGAGGAGGGGGCAGCTTTGGTCTGGGAGAAATCCTCGTCCTTATGGAATTTTTGTCGGCAAAAGCCCTGCATGGGCCGCAGGCAAGTTGACTCCGAAAGGAGGCACTTTTCCCCAGAAAGCCAAACTCAAGAGCCCACTTGGCAGATGTCATTTTGTAGGGCGCGTTTTGGCCTCCGATGGCAGCCAGGTTTGGAGGAGGGGGCAGCTTTGGTCTGGGAGGAATCCTCGTCCTTATGGAATTTTTGTAGCAAAGGCCCGGGACGGGACGCAGGCAAGTTGGTTTTGAAAGGAGTCACTTTTCCCCAAGAAGCCAAACTCAAGAGCCCACTTGGCAGGTGTCATTTTGTAGGGCACGTTTGGGCCTCCGATGGCAGCCAGGTTTGGAGGAGGGGGCAGCTTTGGTCTGGGAGAAATCCTCGTCCTTCTGGAATTTTTGGAGGCAAAAGCCCAGCACGGGCCGCAGGCAAGTTAGGCAAGTTGGCTTTGAAAGGAGGCACTTTTCCCCAAGAAGCCAAACTCAAGAACCCACAATGCAGATGTCATTTTGTAGGGCGCGTTTGGGCCTCCGATGGCAGCCAGGTTTGGAGGAGGGGGCAGCTTTGGTCTGGGAGAAATCCTCGTCCTTATGGAATTTTTGGAGGCAAAAGCCCAGGACGGGCCGCAGGCAAGTTGGCTTTGAAAGGAGGCACATCCACCCAAGAAGCCAAACTCAAGAGCCCACTTGGCAGGTGTCATTTTGTAGGGCACGTTTGGGCCTCCGATGGCAGCCAGGTTTGGAGGAGGGGGCAGCTTTGGCCTGGGAGAAATCCTCGTCCTTATGGAATTTTTGGAGGCAAAAGCCCAGGACTGGCCGCAGGCAAGTTAGGCAAGTTGGCTTTGAAAGGAGGCACTTTTCCCCAAGAAGCCAAACTCAAGAACCCTCAATGCAGATGTCATTTTGTGGGGCGCGTTTGGGCCTCCGATGGCAGCCAGGTTTGGAGGAGGGAGCAGCTTTGGTCTGGGAGAAATCCTTGTCCTTCCGGAATTTTTGTAGGCAAAAGCCCAGGACGGGCCGCAGGAAAGTTAGGCAAGTTGGCTTTGAAAGTAGGCACTTTCCCCCAAGAAGCCAAACTCAAGAGCCCACTTGGCAGATGTCATTTTGTAGGGCGCGTTTGGGCCTCCGATGGCAGCCAGGTTTGGAGGAGGGGGCAGCTTTGGTCTGGGAGAAATCCTCGTCCTTCTGGAATTTTTGTACTCAAAAGCCCAGGACGGGCCGCAGGCAAGTTAGGCAAGTTGGCTCCGAAAGGAGGCACTTTTCCCCAAGAAGCCAAACTCAAGAACCCACAATGCAGATGTCATTTTGTAGGGCGCGTTTGGGCCTCCGATGGCAGCCAGGTTTGGAGGAGGGGGCAGCTTTGTTCTGGGAGAAATCCTCGTCCTTATGGAATTTTTGTAGGCAAAAGCCCTGCATGGGCCGCCGGCAAGTTGACTCCGAAAGGAGGCACTTTTCCCCAAGAAGCCAAACTCAAGAGCCCACTTGGCAGATGTCATTTTGTAGGGCGCGTTTGGGCCTCCGATGGCAGCCAGGTTTGGAGGAGGGGGCAGCTTTGGTCTGGGAGAAATCCTCGTCCTTCTGGAATTTTTGTAGGCAAAAGCCCAGGACGGGCCGCAGGCAAGTTGGCTTTGAAAGGAGGCACTTCCACCCAAGAAGCCAAACTCAAGAGCCCACTTGGCAGTTGTCATTTTGTAGGGCACGTTTGGGCCTCCGATGGCAGCCAGGTTTGGAGGAGGGGGCAGCTTTGGTCTGGGAGAATTCCTCGTCCTTATGGAATTTTTGTAGGCAAAAGCCCTGCATGAGCCGCAGGCAAGTTGACTCCGAAAGGAGGCACTTTTCCCCAGAAAGCCAAACTCAAGAGCCCACTTGGCAGATGTCATTTTGTAGGGCGCGTTTGGGCCTCCGATGGCAGCCAGGTTTGGAGGAGGGGGCAGCTTTGGTCTGGGAGAAATCCTCGTCCTTATGGAATTTTTGTAGTAAAAGCCCGGGACGGGACGCAGGCAAGTTGGTTTTGAAAGGAGTCACTTTTCCCCAAGAAGCCAAACTCAAGAGCCCACAATGCAGATGTCATTTTGTAGGGCGCGTTTGGGCCTCCGATGGCAGCCAGGTTTGGAGGAGGGGGCAGCTTTGGTCTGGGAGAAATCCTCGTCCTTATGGAATTTTTGTAGGCAAAAACCCCGCATGGGCCGCAGGCAAGTTAGGCAAGTTGACTCCGAAAGGAGGCACTTTCCCCCAAGAAGCCAAACTCAGGAACCCACTTGGCAGATGTCATTTTGTAGGGCGCGTTTGGGCCACCGATGGCAGCTAGGTTTGGAGGAGGGGGCAGCTTTGGTCTGGGAGAAATCCTCGTCCTTATGGAATTTTTGTAGGCAAAAGCCCAGAATGGGCCGCAGGCTAGTTAGGCAAGTTGGCTTTGAAAGGAGGCACTTTTCCGCAAGAAGCCAAACTCAAGAGCCCACTTGGCAGATGTCATTTTGTAGGGCGCGTTTGGGCCTCCGATGGCAGCCAGGTTTGGAGGAGGGGGCAGCTTTGGTCTGGGAGAAATCCTCGTCCTTCTGGAATTTTTGTAGGCAAAAGCCCAGGACGGGCCGCAGGCAAGTTGGCTTTAAAGGAGGCACTTCCACCCAAGAAGCCAAACTCAAGAGCCCACTTGGCAGATGTCATTTTGTAGGGCACGTTTGGGCCTCCGATGGCAGCCAGGTTTGGAGGAGGGGGCAGCTTTGGTCTGGGAGAAATCCTCGTCCTTATGGAATTTTTGTAGGCAAAAGTCCTGCATGGGCCGCCGGCGAGTTGACTCCGAAAGGAGGCACTTTTCCCCAAGAAGCGAAACTCAAGAACCCACAATGCAGATGTCATTTTGTAGGGCACGTTTGGGCCTCCGATGGCAGCCAGGTTTGGAGGAGGGGGCTGCTTTGGTCTGGGAGAAATCCTCGTCCTTCTGGAATTTTTGTAGGCAAAAGCCCAGCACGGGCCGCAGGCTAGTTAGGCAAGTTGGCTCCGAAAGGAGGCACTTTTCCCCAAGAAGCCAAACTCAAGAGCCCACTTGGCAGGTGTCATTTTGTAGGGCGCGTTTGGGCCTCCGATGGCAGCCAGGTTTGGAGGAGGGGGCAGCTTTGGTCTGGGAGAAATCCTCGTCCTTCTGGAATTTTTGTACTCAACAGCCCAGGACGGGCCGCAGGCAAGTTAGGCATTTTGGCTCCGAAAGGAAGCACTTTTCCCCAAGAACCCAAACTCAAGAGCCCACTTGGCAGATGTCATTTTGTAGGGCGCGTTTGGGCCTCCGATGGCAGCCAGGTTTGGAGGAGGGGGCAGCTTTGTTCTGGGAGAAATCCTCGTCCTTATGGAATTTTTGTAGGCACAAGCCCAGGACGGGCCGCAGGCAAGTTGGCTTTGAAAGGAGGCACTTTCCCCCAAGAAGCCAAACTCAAGAGCCCACTTGGCAGGTGTCATTTTGTAGGGCGCGTTTGGGCCTCCGATGGCAGCCAGGTTTGGAGGAGGGGGCAGCTTTGGTCTGGGAGAAATCCTCGTCCTTATGGAATTTTTGTAGGCAAAAGCCCTGCATGGGCCGCAGGCAAGTTGACTCCGAAAGGAGGCACTTTTCCCCAGGAAGCCAAACTCAAGAGCCCACTTGGCAGATGTCATTTTGTAGGGCGCGTTTGGGCCTCCGATGGCAGCCAGGTTTGGCGGAGGGGGCAGCTTTGGTCTGGGAGGAATCCTCGTCCTTATGGAATTTTTGTAGCAAAAGCCCGGGACGGGACACAGGCAAGTTGGTTTTGAAAGGAGTCACTTTTCCCCAAGAAGCCAAACTCAAGAGCCCACTTGGCAGGTGTCATTTTGTAGGGCGCGTTTGGGCCTCCGATGGCAGCCAGGTTTGGAGGAGGGGGCAGCTTTGGCCTGGGAGAAATCCTCGTCCTTCTGGAATTTTTGTAGGCAAAAGCCCAGGACGGGCCGCAGGCAAGTTAGGCAAGTTGGCTTTGAAAGGAGGCACTTTTCCCCAAGAAGCCAAACTCAAGAGCCCACTTGGCAGATGTCATTTTGTAGGGCGCGTTTGGGCCTCCGATGGCAGCCAGGTTTGGAGGAGGGGGCAGCTTTGGTCTGGGAGAAATCCTCGTCCTTCTGGAATTTTTGTAGGCAAAAGCCCAGGACGGGCCGCAGGCAAGTTGGCTTTGAAAGGAGGCACTTCCACCCAAGAAGCCAAACTCAAGAGCCCACTTGGCAGATGTCATTTTGTAGGGCACGTTTGGGCCTCCGATGGCAGCCAGGTTTGGAGGAGGGGGCAGCTTTGGTCTGGGAGAAATCCTCGTCCTTATGGAATTTTTGTAGGCAAAAGCCCTGCATGAGCCGCCGGCAAGTTGACTCCGAAAGGAGGCACTTTTCCCCAGAAAGCCAAACTCAAGAGCCCACTTGGCAGATGTCATTTTGTAGGGCGCGTTTGGGCCTCCGATGGCAGCCAGGTTTGGAGGAGGGGGCAGCTTTGGTCTGGGAGAAATCCTCGTCCTTATGGAATTTTTGTAGCAAAAGCCCGGGACGGGACGCAGGCAAGTTGGTTTTGAAAGGAGTCACTATTCCCCAAGAAGCCAAACTCAAGAGCCCACAATGCAGATGTCATTTTGTAGGGCACGTTTGGGCCTCCGATGGCAGCCAGGTTTGGAGGAGGGGGCTGCTTTGGTCTGGGAGAAATCCTCGTCCTTCTGGAATTTTTGTAGGCAAAAGCCCAGCACGGGCCGCAGGCTAGTTAGGCAAGTTGGCTCCGAAAGGAGGCACTTTTCCCCAAGAAGCCAAACTCAAGAGCCCACTTGGCAGGTGTCATTTTGTAGGGCGCGTTTGGGCCTCCGATGGCAGCCAGGTTTGGAGGAGGGGGCAGCTTTGGTCTGGGAGAAATCCTCGTCCTTCTGGAATTTTTGTACTCAAAAGCCCAGGACGGGCCGCAGGCAAGTTAGGCATTTTGGCTCCGAAAGGAAGCACTTTTCCCCAAGAACCCAAACTCAAGAGCCCACTTGGCAGATGTCATTTTGTAGGGCGCGTTTGGGCCTCCGATGGCAGCCAGGTTTGGAGGAGGGGGCAGCTTTGTTCTGGGAGAAATCCTCGTCCTTATGGAATTTTTGTAGGCACAAGCCCAGGACGGGCCGCAGGCAAGTTGGCTTTGAAAGGAGGCACTTTCCCCCAAGAAGCCAAACTCAAGAGCCCACTTGGCAGGTGTCATTTTGTAGGGCGCGTTTGGGCCTCCGATGGCAGCCAGGTTTGGAGGAGGGGGCAGCTTTGGTCTGGGAGAAATCCTCGTCCTTATGGAATTTTTGTAGGCAAAAGCCCTGCATGGGCCGCAGGCAAGTTGACTCCGAAAGGAGGCACTTTTCCCCAGGAAGCCAAACTCAAGAGCCCACTTGGCAGATGTCATTTTGTAGGGCGCGTTTGGGCCTCCGATGGCAGCCAGGTTTGGAGGAGGGGGCAGCTTTGGTCTGGGAGGAATCCTCGTCCTTATGGAATTTTTGTAGCAAAAGCCCGGGACGGGACACAGGCAAGTTGGTTTTGAAAGGAGTCACTTTTCCCCAAGAAGCCAAACTCAAGAGCCCACTTGGCAGGTGTCATTTTGTAGGGCGCGTTTGGGCCTCCGATGGCAGCCAGGTTTGGAGGAGGGGGCAGCTTTGGCCTGGGAGAAATCCTCGTCCTTCTGGAATTTTTGTAGGCAAAAGCCCTGCATGGGCCGCAGGCAAGTTGACTCCGAAAGGAGGCACTTTTCCCCAAGAAGCCAAACTCAAGAGCCCACTTGGCAGATGTCATTTTGTAGGGCGCGTTTGGGCCTCCGATGGCAGCCAGGTTTGGAGGAGGGGGCAGCTTTGGTCTGGGAGAAATTCTTGTCCTTATGGAATTTTTGTTGGCAAAAGCCCAGGACGGTCCGCAGGCAAGTTAGGCAAGTTGGCTATGAAAGGAGGCACTTTTCCCCAAGAAGCCAAACTCAAGAACCCACAATGCAGATGTCATTTTGTAGGGCGCGTTTGGGCCTCCGATGGCAGCCAGGTTTGGAGGAGGGGGCAGCTTTGGTCTGGGAGAAATCCTCGTCCTTCTGGAATTTTTGTAGGCAAAAGCCCAGCACGGGCCGCAGGCTAGATAGGCAAGTTGGCTCCGAAAGGAGGCACTTTTCCCCAAGAAGCCAAACTCAAGAGCCCACTTGGCAGGTGTCATTTTGTAGGGCGCGTTTGGGCCTCCGATGGCAGCCAGGTTTGGAGGAGGGGGCAGCTTTGGTCTGGGAGGAATCCTCGTCCTTATGGAATTTTTGTAGCAAAAGTCCGGGACGGGAAGCAGGGAAGTTGGTTTTAAAAAAGTCACTTTTCCCCAAGAAGCCAAACTCAAGAGCCCACTTGGCAGATGTCATTTTGTAGGGCGCGTTTGGGCCTCCGATGGCAGCCAGGTTTGGAGGAGGGGGCAGCTTTGGTCTGGGAGAAATCCTCGTCCTTCTGGAATTTTTGTAGGCAAAAGCCCAGGACGGGCCGCAGGCAAGTTGGCTTTGAAAGGAGGCACTTTTCCCCAAGAAGCCAAACTCAAGAGCCCACTTGGCAGGTGTCATTTTGTAGGGCACGTTTGGGCCTCCGATGGCAGCCAGGTTTGGAGGAGGGGGCAGCTTTGGTCTGGGAGAAATCCTTGTCCTTATGGAATTTTTGTAGGCAAAAGCCCAGGACGGGCCTCAGGTAAGTTAGGCAAGTTGGCTTTGAAAGGAGGCACTTTTCCCCAAGAAGCCAAACTCAAGAACCCACAATGCAGATGTCCTTTTGTAGGGCGCGTTTGGGCCTCCGATGGCAGCCAGGTTTGGAGGAGGGGGCAGCTTTGGTCTGGGAGAAATCCTCGTCCTTCTGGAATTTTTGTACTCAAAAGCCCAGGACGGGCCGCAGGCAAGTTAGGCATTTTGGCTCCGAAAGGAAGCACTTTTCCCCAAGAACCCAAACTCAAGAGCCCACTTGGCAGATGTCATTTTGTAGGGCGCGTTTGGGCCTCCGATGGCAGCCAGGTTTGGAGGAGGGGGCAGCTTTGTTCTGGGAGAAATCCTCGTCCTTATGGAATTTTTGTAGGCACAAGCCCAGGACGGGCCGCAGGCAAGTTGGCTTTGAAAGGAGGCACTTTCCCCCAAGAAGCCAAACTCAAGAGCCCACTTGGCAGGTGTCATTTTGTAGGGGGCGTTTGGGCCTCCGATGGCAGCCAGGTTTGGAGGAGGGGGCAGCTTTGGTCTGGGAGAAATCCTCGTCCTTATGGAATTTTTGTCGGCAAAAGCCCTGCAGGGGCCGCAGGCAAGTTGACTCCGAAAGGAGGCACTTTTCCCCAAGAACCCAAACTCAAGAGCCCACTTGGCAGATGTCATTTTGTAGGGCGCGTTTGGGCCTCCGATGGCAGCCAGGTTTGGAGGAGGGGGCAGCTTTGGTCTGGGAGGAATCCTCGTCCTTATGGAATTTTTGTAGCAAAAGCCCGGGACGGGACACAGGCAAGTTGGTTTTGAAAGGAGTCACTTTTCCCCAAGAAGCCAAACTCAAGAGCCCACTTGGCAGATGTCATTTTGTAGGGCGCGTTTGGGCCTCCGATGGCAGCCAGGTTTGGAGGAGGGGGCAGCTTTGGTCTGGGAGGAATCCTCGTCCTTATGGAATTTTTGTAGCAAAAGCCCGGGACGGGACACAGGCAAGTTGGCTCCGAAAGGAGGCACTTTTCCGCAAGAGGCCAAACTCAAGAACCCTCAATGCAGATGTCATTTTGTGGGGCGCGTTTGGGCCTCTGATGGCAGCCAGGTTTGGAGGAGGGGGCAGCTTTGGTCTGGGAGAAATCCTCGTCCTTATGGAATTTTTGTAGGCAAAAGCCCAGGACGGGCCGCAGGCAAGTTGGCTTTGAAAGGAGGCACTTCCACCCAAGAAGCCAAACTCAAGAGCCCACTTGGCAGGTGTCATTTTGTAGGGCACGTTTGGGCCTCCGATGGCAGCCAGGTTTGGAGGAGGGGGCAGCTTTGGTCTGGGAGAAATCCTCGTCCTTTTGGAATTTTTGTTGGCAAAAGCCCACGACGGTCCGCAGGCAAGTTAGGCAAGTTGGCTATGAAAGGAGGCACTTTTCCCCAAGAAGCCAAACTCAAGAGCCCACTTGGCAGGTGTCATTTTGTAGGGCGCGTTTGGGCCTCCGATGGCAGCCAGGTTTGGAGGAGGGGGCAGCTTTGGCCTGGGAGAAATCCTCGTCCTTATGGAATTTTTGTACTCAAAAGCCCAGGACGGGCCGCAGGCAAGTTAGGCATTTTGGCTCCGAAAGGAAGCACTTTTCCCCAAGAAGCCAAACTCAAGAGCCCACTTGGCAGATGTCATTTTGTAGGGCGCGTTTGGGCCTCCGATGGCAGCCAGGTTTGGAGGAGGGGGCAGCTTTGGTCTGGGAGAAATCCTCGTCCTTATGGAATTTTTGTTGGCAAAAGCCCAGGATGGGCCGCAGGCAAGTTAGGCAAGTTGGCTCCGAAAGGAGGCACTTTTCCCCAAGGAGCCAAACTCAAGAACCCACAGTGCAGATGTCATTTTGTGGGGCGCGTTTGGGCCTCCGATGGCAGCCAGGTTTGGAGGAGGGGGCAGCCTTGGTCTGGGAGAAATCCTCGTCCTTATGGAAGTTTTGTAGGCAAAAGCCCAGGACGGGACGCAGACAAGTTGGTTTTGAAAGGAGGCACTTTCCCCCAAGAAGCCAAACTCCAGAGCCCACTTGGCAGATGTCATTTTGTAGGGCGCGTTTGGGCCTCCGATGGCAGCCAGGTTTGGAGGAGGGGGCAGCTTTGGTCTGGGAGAAATCCTCGTCCTTATGGAATTTTAGTAGGCAAAAGCCCAGGACGGGACGCAGGCAAGTTAGGTAAGTTGGCTCCGAATGGAGGCACTTTTCCCCAAGAAGCCAAACTCAAGAGCCCACGTGGCAGATGTCATTTTGTAGGGCGCGTTTGGGCCTCCGATGGCAGCCAGGTTTGGAGGAGGGGGCAGCTTTGGTTTGGGAGAAATCCTCGTCCTTATGGAATTTTTGTAGGCAAAAGCCCAGGACGGGCCGCAGGCAAGTTAGGCAAGTTGGCTTTGAAAGGAGTCACTTTTCCCCAAGAAGCCAAACTCAAGAACCCACTTGGCAGATGTCATTTTGTAGGGCGCGTTTGGGCCTCCGATGGCAGCCAGGTTTGGAGTAGGGGGCAGCTTTGGTATGGGAGAAATCCTCGTCCTTATGGAATTTTTGTAGGCAGAATCCCAGGAAGGGCCGCAGGCAAGTTGACTCCGAAAGGAAGCACTTTTCCCCAAGAAGCCAAACTCAAGAACCCTCAATGCAGATGTCATTTTGTGGGGCGCGTTTGGGCCTCCGATGGCAGCCAGGTTTGGAGGAGGGGGCAGCTTTGGTTTGGGAGAAATCCTCGTCCTTCTGGAATTTTTGTTGTCCAAATTCCAGTCACCAATCTTTCACGCTATCATCAATCCATTTGTCTTGGGGGGGTTGGGACATTTGGGGGCATTTTGGGACATTTGCGCATGGATTCTAGGGGATTTTGGGGATTTTTTTGCTATTCTCGGGCTGCTTTACGGGGATTTTTTTTCGGTTTTGAAGTGATGTTGTGGGTGTTTTGCCTATTTTTGTATTTTGTGCTTGTTTTGGGGTTATTTTGTGTGATTTTAGTCTGGTTTTGAAGTGATTTTTTTGGATTTTGGGGCATTTTTTGCTGTTTTTTGTGGTAATTTTGCCTGATTTTTGGTTGTATTTGGGGTGATTTTGGTCACTTTTGGGTGATATGAGGGGGATTTTGGAGTGTTTTTGGGGTCTCACCCTGGGCGGATTCCCAGCGGTCTCCCTGCCCCAGCACCTGCAGGGGACTGTGAGGGTTGAGGGTCCCAAATAATTCCTCGTCCTCCACGAGGGTCTCATCCTCGGCCACCACCAGTGACAGGGGGAGGGGAAGCCCCAGAGCCGAGCTTGCCTGTGCCCGAAATTTGGGGGATTTAGGGGGAAATTTGGAGGAATTTAGTGGCGACTTGGGAGATTTTGGGGAGTAATTTTGGGAATTTGGGAAGGAATTTGGGGATTTTAGGAAGAATTTGGGAGATTTTGGGGGTGATTTGTGGGATTTGGGGAGGAATTTTGGAAATTTCAGGAGGAATTTGGGGAGATTTGTGACGAATTCGATGTAGATTTAGGTCTGAATTTTGGGCAGATATTAGGGAGATTTTGGGATGATTTTTGAGTAGATTTTGGGATGTTTCTGGGGAGATTTTGGATTATTTCGGGATGATTTTATGCAGTTTTTGGGGTGGATTTTTGGAGCAGATTTTGAGTTGGATTTGGGGGGAATTTGGGGATAAGTTTTGGGAGTATTTTGGGAAATTCCCAAAACAATTTTGTGTTTTCCAGAGTTAATCCGGGACGATCGAAGGAATTGAACGCCATTAATTAGCGTTAATTAATCAGGGTTTAATCGGGGTTAATTAATCCGCGGTTGTTAATTAGCCGGCACGGCGCAGTCGGGACCTTCACGAAGTCGGGGTCACCGAGAAGTTCTGGGGGGGGGTTGCTGGGCTGGGGGATACGCCCATGGGTGCTGTTTGTGGAAGGTGGGGCTGTGTTCTGCCCCAGGGGAGGATATTGGGGGTGGGGCTCGCTCGATGATACAGGAGGGGCTGGGCGGTCCACGTGGCTCCTGGGGTTGACGGTTATCGTGAGGGCGGATGCGTGGGGCTGCAGTCGGAGGGGCAAGGGGAAGAGCTGCGTCCGTGGGGTCCATGCCCGTGCGTCTGTGTGTCCGTGTGCAGCATGTCTGTGTGTCCACGTGCAGCTTGTCTGTGTGTCCACGTGCAGCATGTCTGTGTGTTCGTGTGCAGCTTGTCTGTGTGTCCGTGCGTCCAAGCGTCCGTGTCCGTGGGCTCTCGGGCGGGGCTGTAGTGACGCGCTCTCCCACCAGGTGGCAGTGCCGAGCCGCACCGTCTCCCCCGACGGAGGCAGCGGCGGCGCAGGTGCGCGTACCTGTACAGCACTTACGGAGCGAGGTGCGCGTACCTGTACGGCACTTACGGAGCGAGGTGCGCGTACCTGTACAGCACTTACGGAGCGAGGTGCGCGTACCTGTACGGCACTTACGGAGCGAGGTGCGCGTACCTGTACGGCACTTACGGAGCGAGGTGCGCGTACCTGTACGGCACTTACGGAGCGAGGTGCGCGTACCTGTACGGCACTTACGGAGCGAGGTGCGCGTACCTGTACGGCACTTACGGAGCAAGGTGCGCATCCGGTACGCACACAAAGCATAGTGCATGCCTGTCCTGGTGGGGGTGGCCCACGGGTACGAGAGACGAGCGTAGGCACGCTCAGGGACATGCAGGTCACCTATACACACCCACCTACGTGCACGGGGCCGTCTGGCTTTCATACATCCCTATATGTACATCCACAGGTGCTACAGGCTGTGACCTCCGGCTACCACATCCGTGCTGGACACTAGATGTTCCCCCTAGCTCCATGGATGAGGGCACAAAGGGTGCCATCACGTCCCGGTGTCACAGGGGCTGAGCCCAGCATAGGACTTGTCCCCAACTGTGCAGTGGGAACACACGCTGGGACATTTTTGTAGAAAGTGAAGTTCCCTGGGTGAACAGAGAGTAAAAAAAATAACTAAAAGCAGTGAGAAAGCAAGCGCGGGTCGGCTTCCGGCACCTGACCCCACAGGTGGTTCAGCAGCTGGCTCTGTAGAGAGAGCTGGGGACAGGGACAAGGGGCCCTCGCCTTCAGCCTTGCACTCCAGCATCCTTGTCATCCTAGGGAATGGTGCTGGACAGGGCAGCCGCAATGGAGTTTCATGGCAGGGGAGGACTGGGATGGGTGTGCCCAGGCTTTTCGAGTTGTTCACCCAGGACCCCTGCACCCATCTCCCAGTCACTGGAGTCAGGGGATGGGATAAGGAGAGGGGCCAAAGGATGGAGAAACCAGTGGATATTGGGGCTGGACCACATCATTCCAGGCTGGAATTTTTACTTTCACTCCTAACGAGAGGGTAGAAGCTGCATTTAATATTCTGAGTGGGGAAACTGAGGCAGGGAGAGTCTCAGCGCTGGGATTTGGGAATGGGGACCCCCAGTTTGGCCACTCCCCTGGGGTCCTTGGATTGTCCAGTGGGTTTAGAGGAGCAGTGAGGGGACACTCCCATGTCTCCCCTTCCCTGCAAAGATGCAGCTTGAAGAAAGGAGAGGAACGAGCCCCTCCTCACTCTGCCACTGCTTCTCATGTGGCATCTACTGGGGCTGGATGGAAACTGTGTGTCAGAGGAAGCTGGGGGGGACACCCAGGTGTCCTCCCCCAGTACCTGAGCCAAGCCTGACCTACCCCATTCCCTGGTGCATCTGGGATGAGCAGAGCCCACAGCAGAGGAAGGGCACAACCCTTACCCCCACCTTTGCTTCCCATTCCTGCTTAAAGCCAGCATCGCCACACAATCGAAAAGCCCCTGGGGGTGAACAAGCTGAGGGGTCCCCATCAGCAAACTACAGCACTAACACCGTTCCCTGCCTCAGTTTCCCTACTCAGGGTCTGAAGAGTGGCTTCTCATTCCACACTGGGACTGGAAAGGCACAATCCAGGACAGGAATTATTTGGTCCAGTCTGAACTTTCACCAGCATCCCAGCCCCATGGGAAGGCTTGGATCTCATTCCAAGATACCGGCATGTTGGGGGCCAGATGAATGAGGAGGTTAGACAGGGGAGGCTGGGGAGGGGATGCCACCAAGATATTTATACTGAGGATAGAAAGGGAAGGATCTGTGGCGCTCTTTGCCAAGCAAAGAAAATAACAATTTGGGTAGGTTTGAAAAGCGCCGAAACCACGACAGGAAACTCAAATTGTACAAATGCAGATGCGAGTGGAAAAAGCTCTTGAGCTGGTTGCTCTGGCTTGCACCTCCACTAAAAATAAACCTGCCCTATTAGGGGCAGATGGGGGCCGAGATAAAACATCTCTTCCCCCCCGGCCCCCACCATGGTTTTCCATGGAGGGGCTGTTCCATGTGATGCTGTGTGATGCGGCTTTCGGGGGGTAGTGGGGATGGATGGCTACACCAGGGGCTTGTGTTGGGTTTTGGAGAGGATCCGGGGGGGGGGGGGGGGGGGTTAAGGGTTTTGAGGGTGTGTGTCGGGTTTTCTGGGGGAGGGTTCCTGGGTGATTTAGGGTTGGGCAATGCAGGGTGGGGGGTGTGATGAGTTGTAACCGTCTCTGAGTGTAATAAGGCAGCCTGGCAAAGCCACATCCTGCAGCACAGCAGGACCTGTGGGGAGGAATTTGGGGTGCTGAGAAAGGGAAGGATTTGGGGCAGAGGCTGCAGGGAGCAGCAAAACTCCTCCTGGGAACCCCACGTAACATAGGTTAGGCTCCTCTTCCTCGTGCCTGCTTTCCCTCTTTGGACCATGACAGGGCTGCAGCACCCTACGTTTGGGGGCAGGCTGTGGCAAAGACAACACCAGGTTTGGGTGCCCACTGCCCCCCTGCTGTTGCACCCCTGCCTTTGGAGGATACTGTGGGAGGCGGGAATTGCTTCACTGTCAGCTTGGCAGTATCAGCAGGGCCAGGCTCCTCTGAGTCAGCCCAGTGTCTCCACACCTGCAGCAGCCAGGGGGGAAAGCAGGGTTGTTCACATCTGCAGCCTTTGCACCCCCAGCCTCATCCTCCTCTATCTTTTGCAGAGATGCAATTTGGATTAATGCAATTTGGGAAGGAAGGAATCAAAAGGGTAGAGAGAGAAGGGAGCAGACCAAATTGTGAGTGTCCTTCCAGTAGCAGCACAGCACCTCAGCACCTACCCTGTTGGGGACACCCACATGGACTCCCCCCACCAAGGTCGGGGTTATAGAGGTCACATGGCATGAGCTGATCAGTCTTGGGCCCCTTAGGGTAACATGGGGGTATGATGCTCCAGTTCCCCCAAAACACTGGGGGTGCCCCAAAAGGGTCCCAGGAGGGAAAAGACCCCTCAGGATGCAGATGGGACTCGGAGGGACTGCTGCTATGTCAGAATGGGGAGGGGAAGGGATAGGCTCTGTCCAGCCTTGGGGGGAGGTGGTGAGAACAGTGGCCAGGGCATGGGGGGTCAGTGCAGGAAGCACTGGCGGTGGCAGCTGCCCAAGGCTCCCCAGATGTGCCCACGAGATAGGGCAGCAGGAAGCAGCTGTGGGAATCCCAGTGCTGGGAACAGCCGCTGCTGCCTGTCCAACACTGCATGACCCCTGGCCCTGCAGTGTCCCTCCACTTTGGGTACTACCCGGGGATGTTCCAAGCGTCCTGGCTGCTCCTATGCAGGGAACAGAGGTGTTCAGGGTTTGCCTTGAAGAAGAAGCTCTGATCCCTCATGGGAATACTTGGTTGCCTCTGGCTCTGAGGGTGATGGAGATGTGGCGCTGCTCCAAACTGGACTTCGGATGAGAGGAAATGTGGGGAAACTGAGGCACGGGCAGTTACTGAGAAGCTCGGACACAGCTCATGTCATGGTCCCTGGTTCCCCTTCCAGAGGGATGTGAGTGTTCCTCTCCCTCGCCTGAGTACTCTGGAACAAGGTAATGCCTCATGGTGTTCATCTGCTCCCTAATCATCACCAGCATGGAGTGTCCTGGGTGCTGCCTCCAGGCTGGGTTGGGCTGGGACGCTCAGGCTGAGGGGGGGGGAGGGGTCCCTGGGGCTAATCCCCTGCACAAACAGATGCACATTGCCCAGATCAAGTCTCCTGGTGACAGAGCCTGGGGGGGGGGGCACCTCACTGCTGCGTTTTGGGTGTACATTCCCAGTGGTGCCACCCCTTTCCCCACCTAATTCTCTGCCATTTGTCTGCTCACCCAGCCCCATTCATGGCCCATTACAGAGCCTCTGGCATTGTCTGACTCTAGAGAAGGTCCCTGTGGTGAGTGAGGGGGTAAACTGAGGCACGGAGCAGACAGGTGGTTCGGGCCAGGCTCCTTTCTGCATGGGCTGTGGACTCTGACATCCATTTGTCCATCCATCCATCCAGCCGTCCGTCCATCCATCCATCCATCCATCCATCCATCCATCCATCCGTCCATCCATCCATATCTGCTAGCTCCAATTTATAATCCCCATTGATTCTGAAACACTCGAAATCTGGCCCAATCCAGAGGTGTCACTGTGGCTACAGGCACCGCAGGGAGGGTTTGCCAAACTGCACAGGAATGTTCTGTGCATTCTCTGTGTGACCAATGGCCAAAGCAGGGCCACAACACTTGTCCCTGCCTGTCCTTGTCCATCCTGGACCCACTGTCTCTCCAGGAGCACTCAGCCCCAGTGTGGATTGAGGTGTCAAGAGAGCTGCCACCGAGTGTTCAGCAGGATCACTAAATGGCACTGGACTGCCTCCCCATGCCAACCTGACCTTGGGGTTAAGGTGGGAAAGAAATCTCAGAGCTCTTTTAAGAAGCCAGAGTCCCTTCTTTCCCTTAAGCGTCCATCTAGATTTCTTCCCCAGCACCAAAACTCCCCTGGATAGCTGCTGTGCCACGCCATGTGGGTGCCCAGACTGTGGGGCTGGCTTGAAGAATCTCCAAAAATCAATTAATTAATTAATTAATTTCTGTGCTCTTGTTCCTGTGTTGTGCTGAGTCGGAGCACAACCAGCCAGGTCCCTCAGCTTCCCTTGCTCTTGAAGGATTGCGAAGGCCTTCCAAGATCTCTGGTAAATGGGATTTATACCTCAGCCCCATCTGAAAGTAAATCCAGATGACCTCTGGGAAAAAGCCCTTCTCTTTGTAGCTGCCTTGGGCACCCTGCCACATCTCTGTTCCTCTCCCATCCAAATCCCTTCCCTGCAGCCAGCACTTCCAGACAGCCTCCAGCTTCCACAACACAAGAAATTCCCCCCAGAATGCTGGTGGTGTTCCCCCAGGACACAGGGAACCCCACACTCACCCTCCCTGCCCTGTAGCAGCCAGGCTGAATCCGGCCTTTTCCACTCCATGTTACATCCCTCACATCCTGCCACCTGTACCGACTTATTTCAGGGAAAAAACAAAACAAAACAAAACAAAACAAAACAGAACAGAACAAAAAAAAAAAAAAAAAAGAATCCAAGCCCAAGGGGTAGATTATTTTTGGGCAGGGGGAAGCAGCTGCTGGTGAGCCCCCTCCCGCTCTGCCCCAAGCTTCGAGGACCTCTGCAGGTATTTGCAGCATGGGCAAATCCCCTGGGATTAACGATCTGCTCCAGGAAAAGAGGAAAGGTGGTGGGGAGCAATGGCTGAACTGTAGTGAGGTACATGGTCACCTCTCCCCCAGGGGACTTGGGGGGTGCGGTGCTTGCTGCGGTGGATAATCCCAACTCTTGCTTATTCTCCTACTTATTTGAGTTTTCCTTTTTACAAAACACCCAGTGTAGGCCCTGTTCACCACGAAATCACAATGCTCCCTTCCTCCCCCATTTTCTCTCCTCCGTGCCAAGAAATCCACTCCCCACCACAGCCGCACTCCCCAAACCCGGAGCTGCCACCGCAACAGCAACCTAAAAGTGACCCCATCCGGGCGATGGGGCGCTGCTACGCACACTTGCGGCGATCAGATAAAAACATCCGCGTGCTCCCAGCCCTCTCACCCACTCGGGGTATCCCAGGATTGGAACGAATCCCCTCGGAACAGAGCGGCGGTGGTGGCGCGGGGGGGGGCGGGGGGAGGTTGCCTTGGCCACGCATCCCTCTGTGAATGCATGACGTGCGCAGGGCTGGCGCCAGGCTGTCTGGGGCCGGGAGTTAGATCAACACAGCTGGAGGGCCCGGGCCACAGCTGGGCAAAGGCAGCGGGTCCCGCCGCCCAGGCAGGGCCTGTGGGAACCGCCGCCAACAAAACCCCCCTGCAAACAAAAGCTCCCCCTCCCCAGCCCCTCTGAAGCCTTTCAGCGCCCCCCACCCCCCCAACCCATCCCTTGGGAAATGGGAGGGGGTGTATGGGAATAAGCAGAGGCTGTACGTTCTCAGTAAGCGGCTGTATGCTGCTATTTTGTATTGAGGGGAAGTCATAACAAGGATTCAGGTGGTGGTCTGAAAAGAGTTTCTAAATGTTCTGTAAACGTTTTTAAAAATCTGTGTTGATTTCATCAAGTTTTACGTTTTTAATTTATTTTTAAATATGTTTAATTATTTTTTTAAATTTATTTTGTTCTTAATTTTTTGGATGGGGGATTTGGTTGTTGGCCCTTGCCCCAAAACAGGTTAATGAGGGTAATTATGCCTCTTTCCAAGGTGTTGTCCTTTACACAGAGGCGATTTCCCCGGAAATTCATAACGAGTGAGGTGGGGGGCGGGGGGGGGGGGGGGGAGGGGGGGGGAAGGAGGGAGAGAAAAAGAAAAGATCCAACCCCAAAAACTGTTGGATGCTGCTTTCAAGGCTTTTTGTTGAGCAGCTCATGGCTTGGGGAAGATGTGGGGAGGAGGGGTGCCCTCCAACCTGAAATCCCCAGACCCCTTTGGGGGGATGGAAATAAACCCCAGCACTACCAAACTGGGATTTGGGCATATCTGCAATAAATCGCTGCCATGGGCAGGAACAATTCCGGCCAGGTGCCTGTACCCCCACCCCCCTGCACCCCTCATTAGCTGGGACCCCCAGGCCAAGCAGGATCCAGGGTGTCCCCAACCTTCTGGGTTGCAACATTTCCTTCCTGCACTTTCATAACCAAGCCCCCATAACACCGCCCAGAAATAAATCCCACTGAAGTCAATATTTGAGGGAGAGAGGTTTTTTCCCCTTGGGCTCATACAGATTCACAATCTGGGTGTTGTGGGGCTCTCACTTCTGCGGGACATCTGCATGTGCCATCTGCTGGGGTGACACCCACTGGGGACCCCAGATTGCTCCAGCTTTGGGCTTTTTCTGTAGACATTCTCTGATTCTATAAGTTTTGAGGCAGAGATGGTTCGGAAGGACAGCTTCCTTCTTATCCCCCCCCACCACATCAATTCTTCTGGGATAACCCCTTTGACTATAAATCTCCTCTCCCCCCTCCAAAATAAAAAGCCCTCCAGGCCTCTCGCAGGCGCTGACCTAAATCTGGTTTCTCCATCGTAACCTCAGTTTTACCGCAATTAATTTTTTTCTGCTGGTCACAAGATAATTCCTGACGCCAGAAAGTCTGGAGGTCAGATGAGAAGCGGATTGAGGAAAAGGGCGGCACTAATTTCCTTAAAACAGGGAGGTTGAGAAGGGGGAAAACCCCATCCTCCTGTCTAGAAATAGAGGGAGTTCACTGGGAAAGAGAGTGGGACAATTTGGGGATGTTGGGTGTTGAAGGGGTTTAGGAGGAGATAATCCCCAAGAGGTTTTGGGGGGGCCTGGCCATGGGGAGGGGGAACTGCGTGGTCGTGTCATCATCCCCCGTCGGGCCACTCTGGCCATGAAGGGTCAATTTGGGGGGCTGGGGAGGGAGGCGGGGGTGAAGTAGAGGGGGTTTAAGGATCCATTTATGTGTAGGGGCGGAGTTGGATGCTTCATTGACACTCGGAGGCGGGGTTTAGGGCTTCGTTTACATAAAAGGGAAGCGATTAATGGCTGTTTTACATAAAAGGGGGTTGTGTTGTTAATAATTTGCATGTAGTGGGCGCGGTCAAGTACCACTGTCTATATAAAGGCGGTGCGAGTGCCCTCCCACCCTCCCCAGTCTGCGAGCGAGGTGCTTTGAGGTCCTGGGGGTGAGACTTAAGGCTCTCGGAGCTGCTCTCTTTGGCGGTCCTGGTCCTCGGAGGTCCCAGCAAAACCCCCGCTGTCGCGACCGCCCCCGAGGCTCCCAGACATCTCTCCGTCCTGCATCTGCACTCCTGCTCCGAGCCCAGCATGAAAGCCATCAGCCCGGTGCGCTCCGTCCGGAGCTGCTACGAGGCCGTTTGCTGCCTCTCGGAGCAGAGTTTGGCCATCGCCCGGGGCAGCCACAACAAGAGCCCGGCCTTGGAAGAACCCATGAACCTGCTCTACGATATGAACGACTGCTATTCGAAATTGCGGGAGCTGGTGCCGGGGATCCCTCAAGGCACCAAGGTGAGCCAGGTGGAGATCCTGCAGCACGTCATAGACTACATCTTCGACCTCCAGATCGTGCTGGAGGAGGGGTCCAAGGGCCGCGACCCCTCTTCCGAGACCACCCTGCTCTCCCTTAAGGTAAGGATCGCTTCGGGCTGGGGGCTAGGTATGTTGATTTGGGGAGAGAGGTTGTGTTTGGTTGGAGGCGATGACGAGTAGGGACGGGGGCGCTTGCAGGGTCCCCGAGTGTGTTGGTGGGTCATGGCACGGTGGGGAATGGGGACGAGTGGGGACCACCAGCCGCCGGGGTCATCTTAAGCCCTGTCCTGTCTCTTCGCAGGCGGCTGAACTCTCCTCAGAACTCTGCGCCAAAGACGAGAGAAGTTTGTGTCATTAACGCCACCTCCATCAGGTGAGTGTCACCCCCAGTCACCACGACCACCATCCACAGCTCAGTCCTCCCGATATGCCCGCACCCCAGGTACAGTGCCGGGCCCCCCTCCCGCCGCCCAGCATCAAAATCCCCAGGGGACCGATCCCAAGCAACCCATGCTCCCCTCTTCCCAGTTCCCCCTCGCACCCCAATTTTTCACCATCCGCATCCCAGTCCACCTCCCCCAGCTCACCGCCGATATCGATCCAAATAACGCAAAACAGTGCTCCCCCTTTCTGCAGTCCTCCCCCCAAGCTTCCCCACTGCACCCCAGTCCCCTGTCAGCACCAACCCAACCCAAGCATCCCCCTCCGGGGGCCAGATACCGACCCCGAGCACCGTGGTTTCCCGGCTCCCACCCCCTCTTTCGAAATCTCCATCCCCAACCCCACTTATCACTACACTAATTACCACTATTATTTTTTTTTCCTCCCTCTCTTCTCTCACCTCCCGATGCCAATTAGCAAACAGGCAGCGAGTGTCGGTTCCTGGTTCGTTATCAGCCGGAGGTAAATAGCAGCTTCCTCCGTGGCGCCGGGCTGTCTGCGACTTACCGGCCCCGGCATCGCCTCCCCCGGGCCCGGGCACCGCGAGTGGGGAGCGGCTGGTTCCGACCCCCCTAGCCTTCCACCGCCAGCATCCCACCCACGGAACTCAGCATCCCAGCTTTGGACCCGAACTCGCATGAGATATTTTTAATGATAGACTGATGATGAAGAGGAGGTTGTCTGTATATTTTTGGATTATAGCAGCGAGTCATTTTTTTTTTAAAGGTGTTTAATGGGATGGTGGGGTGGGGATTAGGGGGTTTTGGGGAGGGGGGAACAAACATCCTCGAGTATGAACCAAACTCTCTGGGGCTGTGGCCTCGTGTATTGTGGAGCTCTATACTAGAGTAATAACTTTTTGTACCTTTTGTGCAGGAAGGTGAATTTCTGCAAATGTGCCTTGTACTTGCTTTATAAACTTTTTATAAAAGTTACCATTTTTACATAATAAAAACCAGATAATTTTTATCAGTTTTTCTCCTTCATCACTGGGGTGGAAGGAGCTAGGGTGAATCCCTGGGTGGGAAAACTACCCCGTGGGGGGTGGGAGCCTCCCAAGCTCTGATGGGAACTCCTAGGGTTACTGTAGGAATCTCCACAATTGTGTAACAGCCTTGAAATGTCAGCTCAGGTATGGGAGGAATTAACCCTAGGCTGCCGGCTATTTTGGGTGCTGCTCTGCTTATCTGATACCGAAGGAGTGAAGACTGTGCTGAGCCCCGGGAACCATCTGGAGGTGTAGCTGGAGCCCTGGGAAGGAGAGGAAAAGATGCTTTTCCCACTTTAAGCCACGTGCAAATTGGCTGCTTGACCATCAGCTTCCATCCTGAAGCTGGATTAGAGCTTCTGTGGTGCTGGAAGGGATGAGGCTGCTCCCCCAGGATATACCCCACAGCGGTAGAGGAGTTTCTGGGCTGCTTTTGCTGCCTCAGGTAGTATTCAGAGAGCGGTCCCTACCCAGCCTGATCTCCCTGGGGTTGACACCCTAAGGAAGGGGTGCTGGGAGCAAAAGTGCTTTTCCCTCCCATTGGGTAATGCTGCAGTTTCCCTTTGGCCCAGGAGCAGATGTGTCCCCCGGCTGGCTCAGATGTGGTGCTGGATCATGCTCCCTGGGGAAGGTGCTGGCCTGCCTAGCATGAAGTTAAATTAACTTCACCCCCACTTGCAGCACCATCATCTTCATCCCCTGTGCTGGCCTCTGGTTTTGCTGTGGTGGGCTTAGCCAGGCATGATGTGGGTCCAACACCCATGGCATTGGGGTGTCCCCAGGGTTCTCCAGCATGGAGCATGGGTTAGGGGCCGCATCATGGGAGGAGAAGGAGGGAGAAGACACAGGCGTCTTGGAGCACAGTGATACAGATCTTTGCCCACACACATTGGCTTCAGCCTCTATCCCAGTGACAGCCAACGGCAGCTTGGGATGCAGCCAGCACCTGCCAAACACCCCCTTGTCCACGAGCATTTCCACAGGGAAAAGCAGCACCTGGTCCAACTGGATCACCAGCCCCCAGGAACTTTCATCTCTCCTCCCAGCTCGATGTCCCCCAGCTCCCCAGGACACAGTATCCTCAGGCACCCCTGGGTGGGGTGGGATGCCGTGACAACGGCTGCCCAGGCATGGTGGGAAGCAGGTGAGGGTGTCCATCCAGAAATCACTGCATCTGAGAACAGAGCTGTTGTTATGCTCGCAGCTAAAAATAGGCTTTTGCTATCTCCACTGGCTTTTGGCTCTGGAGGAAAGGCAAGGGGTGGGTTAGGGGTGAGTGTCCCCATGTTCACCCTGGTGTCATGGTCCTCCAGCTGTGCCAGTGCTGATGTGCCAAAGGGATTTACATTGGATGGGTGGGAAAAGCACCCTGAGCATGAGCCGAAGGATATGGATGAGTCTGGGTACCTGGAAAGTGGGGTTTCTTGAAGTGTGAGCTCTCCAGGTCCCAATGGGTCCCCCATCAGGGATGATGGTGGTGGAAATCCTGGACTCGCGGGAGCATTAGTGAGCCTATTTTGAGGCTGGGTTACTGGCAGAAGTGGAGCTAGGCGCTGGTGGAGTGGGAGAAACCAGTCCTGCTGGGGCTTTTTGGATGGAAACAGCACTGGGGAGGTAGAGGGGGACTCCAGCCCCCAGGGAGCAGAGGGCGGCCCCTGCTACTGTCCCCTCTCAGGGATGAGGGAAGGGGATTCCCGAGACCAGGGGCTGTGGGATTTGGCAGGGTGTAGGTTTGGCTCTAGCTCCCAAGAAGCCTCCCAGGGCCGTTACCTCCTCCGCGAGGTGGATGGATCCCGGCGCCTTGCCCGGAACAGCCGCCCCGACACTCCCGGACTCTGGCACAAGCCTCATTCACACCCCGCTGGCTCCCCAGACTTGGGCTGTCAGCTGCCACCGCTTTCCTTGAAACTCCTCTTAAAAAAAAAAAAAAAAAACAAAACCAAAAAAAACCCAAACAACAGCAAACAAAAACCAAAACAATACAAAAGCAACCAACCAACCAAACAAAACACCAGTAAAAATAATTGCTGGGACTGGGATTTACCCCGTGGGCCAAATCGATTTACCTCGGGGGGAAGGTTTACCCCATGCTGCAGATTTATCCTGGCTGTTGTGGGATGCCGATGCTTTCCTGGAAAACACTGATTAAAACTAAATAAATAAATAAATAAATAAATGGAAACGGGAAAAACACATGGCTAAAAATAGCCGCAGGGGCCGAGATTTACCTCGAGGGGGCGTGGGGGGGGGGGGGGGTGGGGGTGGAACAGCTGGAACGAGAAAAATGCTCCTGGCCGAGTAAGCCCGGCTTCACTTTTACCACGCCAGCTACACTGCAGGGATGAAGGAAAGAGGTTGAGGAGGGCAAAAACCAATAGCGGGGGGCGGGGAGTGGTGAAGGTCGAGCGCGGCCCCGCCGCGGTGCCGGTGGCCCCTGGGCCGGCTCGTTCGCCTCTTGGCAAGCGCCGGAGTCTGATGCAATCGCTGCTCTGACGGAGGCGGCGGTTCCCACCTGTATTTGCCATTGTGTGCCCGGAGCTGTTTGCAGGTGTTTGCTGGCGCCGCGCTGTCTGAGCCGCACTTCCCTCCTCCTCCTCCTCCTCCTCCTCCTCCTCCTCCTCCTCCTCCTCCTCCTCTTCCCGCTGGTGCCCCGGCCAAGGCCCCCTCGCCCCCCCGCCCGGCTCCCCGCCGCTGACACAAATGCTGCGCGCACACGCGTGACCTTGGCCAGGCGCGCTCACGCGTGGAGAGGGTTTCTGGCCGCTGAGCGAGGGTGCGCGCACGCACATGTGTGCTTACTACACGGCTAGGCTAACACGCGTGGTAGATGCATATTCACATGCGTGTGCACGTACGCGCACACGGCCGTGTGCACTCACACACCTGTGTGCGCTCATCCACGTGACTACCCTGACATGTCTCTGTGCACGCACACGTGCATGCACAGGAGGGCTCACCCCGCAAACCAACCTGTGTAGGGGCTCATTACCCCCTTGGCTGGGACTCCCGGACACGCTGCGGAATTGGAGGAGGCTATTCCTGCTCCCTCTCCACCCCCGTGCAGACCACCCTCTGTCCGGGCAGCCAACTCGCGTGTTCCTGTCAGCCCTCGTCTTCCCTTTCCCACAGGTGACATCGGGGGTTTTGTCCCGCGGTGGGACAGAGGCTTCACACCCGTCCCAAAATCTGCCGATGTCGACGCGGGACGCAGCCGGAGTGCTGCGGGCGCTGCAGCCGCGACTCGCTGCTGCCGTCTCCAGGGCAGAGGAAGGAGAGCCCGGCACACTGGGAAGGTTCTCCCCTCGGGAAGAGCTGGGTTTTCAGATTTCCTCCGGTGTACCCTTGGAAACGACCAGGACTTCCCCCGATACCTACCCCGGCAAGAATTAAGATATCTTCTAGTGTTCCACTTGGACCAGGACCTTCTCCGGTGCTCTTTAGAAAGGACTGGGACTCCTCTGTTGCCCCCATTCTGGGCACAGGGGTGTGTGGCATTGGGCTGTGGGGGCTGCTGGCCACTTGTGCTTGACTGGTGGCCCATGACTCCTGGGACAGTTGTTCCCCCACCCTGGGCAGAGCCATAGGGCACCAGCACCCCTTGTACACCCTCTCTCCTGGGAATGTTCCTCGGGGAGGAACATTAGGGGATGGGGTCTCATGTGGGGTCCACAGTGCAGCTTCAGCCCCCTGTTTCCGGGATATAGTCAACCTCCTCCTTGTGCTCTGCATCCTGATGAGGTCCCTCATCTCCAAGCTGAATATCCAAAAGATTTTCCAGATTCTGAGGTGAGCAAGGATGTGGGAGCTGTACCCCTAAGCCTCTGGTGGTGCTGTCTTGGTAGAGATGCAGTGGCCCAGATGTGGTGCCACTATTTCATGTGCTGAATCTGCACTGGGAAAAGCAACATCATTGCTTGTTTGTGCCATCAGCTCTTCACCTTGCTTTTGGGGTGCTGTTCAGACCCTGCCAAGACTCTTGGGGGAGAAGTTAGGAGAGCTCTCCCGGCTCCTGTACCCACCGTGGCTAGCACAGTGATGGGATCTCTTGCCTTGCCCCAGGGTGGGGAGGCTGGTCAAGCAGCTGGTTGGGATGCTTCAGGCTATCCACAAGGTCATCTCAGACCTCTGCAACATCATGGAATGAGATGGTCTCTAAGGTCCTTTCCAATCCAAACCCCTCTGGTTTGTAGGGTGGAAGCTGGTGCATGGGCCACACTTCTGGACACCTTGGTGTCACAGGGAGATACAGATCTGTGTCTTCTGGTATGGGAGAGGACTTTGTTGGTGGAAAACCATGGCTAGAAAGGCAGGAAAAGGCTTATTGAGCAACTATTGGGTAGTGGAAAAGATGCCCTTGACTCCTCCCTCAGCTGTCCCCACAGTACAGCTGAGGGGGTGAGGGCCAACAAGTTTTCCCATCTTCTGGGTCAGCCCTTGCCCCAGTGAGGTCACGCTAACATGTGGGGATGTCACCTCTGCTTTGTCCAAACTGGAGTTGAGCACACAAGCTGCCAGGCCCTCCCCATACCCCAATGTCCTTATCCCAAGGGTCACCCACTGGAGCGAGCCCCAGGCGGGCAACTGATACAAATTTATCCACCCTGCTAGGCATGGCCTTGTCTTTGTGCGCTGGGATGGAGACAGCAGTTGCCTTGCTCCCACAGAGGGGAAGGAGAAGGCCTGGGTGGATTGATTTGCCAGGCTCAACCATGCTCCGGGCACAGGGGCCGCACTGCCCAGCTGGGGTGGCATCGCTGCTGCCAGGCCTCTGCTCTGCCCCAAAGTCTCGCCCAGTGGGAGGTAAATGTCTATGCTGCATCCCGGGCTACTGGAACGTTTCTGGGTGTCCCTCCCAGCTGAGCTGGAGTCCGGAGGTCTGGTGTCCTTCCTTGTCCACAGCAGAGGCCATGGCCAGCACGTGTATCCTTCTGTCTGTATTCCAGGAGGCTTCTTCACATTATCTGGGATTACCCTTCTCCCAGACCTGAGCATGGAGTTGGCTCTTCCTGGAGAGGAGAATGATGGAGAGAAGAACAATGGGGAGGAGTCAATGGATGGAGGAAACCAGGTGATGGAGAAGAATCAGGGAATGGAGAGGAACCTGGGGATAGAGACAAACAAGGTGATGGACAGGAACCAAGGGACAAAGAGGAACCAACTCCTGTGGCTTGGTGGCCTCAGCAGGATGAAACCCTGGCTCGTCTCAGTGGCTGTGGTGGCCTTTTACTGGTGCCAGTAAGGGTGAAAGTTGCCCTCACTCAGGGCTTTGCCATTGCCTCCACGATTCCTGTTACTTCTGCACTCTGAAATACCCTGTAGGCCAGCTTGGGTGCCCTTCATCTCCTTTTTCTCCGTCTACTTTGCCAGAAAGATCTGGTGCACTCCAAGGACGTAGGTGGGATGCATGTGGAACATTGGGTGGCAGGTTGAATGAACTGTGAGTGAACCAGGGGCCAAATCTCCTCATGCTGAGCCCCTCTGAGATCCCTGCCCTCCCCCAACAGCACTGTCCCCTGTCAGCAGGGTGGGGAGGCGCCAGGCATCCTCTGGCTGGTGGAGGCAAAAATTTTTTGTTTTAAATACATGCTGCTCCCTCTCCCCTACCCTGGGCTACTGTAACTGCGGATAGGGATGGTGGAACGATGGGAAGGGTGGGATGAGGATGGGAAGATGAAACTTGATGGAGCTGGACAGATATGACAGGACGATGTGGAATGTGGGGTGAGGGGGTTGGAGGGTCGCAGCCCCTGGGCCATACCCACTAGATTGATGGGGGGGCAGTATCTTCTAAAAAAATAAATAAGTAACAGAAAATGTATCCTAGTCCCGATCTCCAACCCAAATGCCCTCCACCCCCAAAACAGGTGCCCCCACCCCCAGCAGGTGGTCTCAAGAAGGCACCTCCCCTTATTTGCATAAATGACCACGCCCGTCGCGCGGTCCCTTTAAGGCCTCTCCCGGCGCGGCACAACCGGCCGCAGCGAAGGGGCGGGGCCACGGCGGCGACAGCCAATCAGCTCGCGGCGTTTTCCGCGGGAAATCCGAATTTCGCGGCACGGGTTTTGGCGCTTAAAAAAAAAAAAAAAAAAAAAAAAAAAAGGAAAGGAGCGCTCGGGGCCGGGCGCGATCGGGCGGGAGCGGAGCCGGGCGCGGGGGTCCCGGCCCAGGTGGGGCCGCGCTCCGGCCCTATACGGCCGCAGTGCGGCTGATTTTGGGGGCCGAATTTTCCGCCGGTATCGGCAGCATCGTCGCCGCGTTCTTCTCTGCAGGTTTTTCGGGGTGGAATTTGGGAACCGGCCGGTGGCATCGCCCGCCGGAACGGCTCTCCGCTCCCCCAAAATGCCGCGGCTGAGATTGTGACCCACCCCCCCTCCCGGCTACGGAATTGCGGGGTGCTCCTGCCCCCTTCCCCGGGCCGGGCTTTCCGGAAAGGACTTTGCAATGCTGCGGCTCCCCAGGGGAGTGTCCCCTGCCCCGGGGAGGGGGGGTACCGCCCTCCCGGCCCCCCCTCCCCACCACCACCCGAAGAAGGTCATGTCAGTGATGGGCTCCTGTGATCCGGGGGCTTCCAGCCTGGGCAGCCCCCCGTTATCCACAGGCGGTTTCACCCAGGTCTACACGCCAGCAGCTGTCAGCGGCCCCGCTTCCCGGGGCGGGTGTCTCTGTGACACCCCCCAGGGCCCCGAGCTCAGGACCCTCTGTTCAGCCTCGGCCGGACGGCTGCCGGTAAGATGTCTGCATCCCGCCTCTTCCTCGGGCATCGCTTCGGGGGCACGGGAGGCTGGGGATGGTGCTGGGTGGGGAGCAGGAGATGTGTAACCCTAGCATGTATAACCCCCTCCCTTTCAAATTTTGCAGCTTGTGTTGGAGTCTGCACCCTCTAATGTGTCTTTCTCGGAGTGGGGGAGGGTGAGGTCTGAAATCAGAAGTCGAAGTGAAATGGCTCAGATGTTTCTCAACTTCCCCTCACCCCTGCGTGCCCGCGGCTCCGGCTTCCGCTTCTTGGCCTTTTTCGGCCTCTTTTCCTCTCTCCAGCTTGCAAAAAGTCCGGGTTGTGCCTCAACACCCGCTCAGCAATCCCAGGCCCTTTAAGAAGCCCTTTCTATGGTGGAGAAATGAGGAATGGGTACATTCCCTACCCTGCCTGCTCTGGGTAGGGGGCACCAGCGCTGCTGACTGGCTCGCCCCACTTTGGAGCTGTGACCCCCGTTGTGACCCGTCAGCCCGGAATGTGGGGCAGCACGGGACAGGGGTGCTACAGCGTCGCTTTCCAAGCTTGGTTTCTGCCCGTGGTTACGGTGGGACTGGCAATGACTGTTTTTTTATTTTTTTGGGTGGCGGTGTCTCATCCTCCACGGATCGCTCCAAGGCTTCGTAGCTCAGACGCTGATGCTGGGACTTGTGTAGGGGGTTGCTGTCCCATATCCCTGCCGCCAAGCCGCGGCATCACGGCTGTGTTTGCAAAGCCCAGCACTAAGCTATAAAGCTCCCTCTAAAGAGCGAAAGTGAGGCACAGGTCGGGTGCTGGCCCCGTGCCCACTGTCACCGTGCACAGGAGGCTCTGCCCCGCCGGTCCCTGCTCCCGGAGGGCCCCCTCCGAGTCCCCGGCCCGTTGGCCCCGCTGGCAGCTGGCATTTAATTCCTGCCTGCTCCAGCCTGGGCACACATCCAGCCCTCACTGTGAGCCTCTGTTCTCCTCGGTCCTGGGAGGAATCCCAGACCCTGCTAACACTGATTGAGTTCTCCCAAAGCTTGATTTATTTATTTATTCCCCACCCCGCCCTTTCCCAATCCCTAATGCTTGGTGCCAGCTGGGGACATTGCCGCGGCGGGGGGAGAGGGAGTGTCTTTGCTTCCCCTTTTGTGCCATGGCTGGGGGGCTGGATGCGGCTGTTTTGAGTCCCCATCCCAGGGGATTTTGGGACCACCTGTCTCCTCTCGGCGTCTTTGTCTCCGAGCCGCACGAGACATCCTGCACTGCCAGGGGCTGTTGTTTAAGAAGACACCATCATTGCTGCCCCCTCCCTTAAAAACACCCCATAGACTCCCAGTACCATTTCTGTGGATGTGCAGAGTTGGTTTTGGGCTAATGGCCCCTTTGTCATCATCATTGTTATGGGCTCAGAGTACTCCTTCCTGCCACTGTCCCCTAAATGTGGCTGGTGAGGGGGGCGGGGGGGGGGGGGGGCGGGCTCGTGTGACACTTGAGGACATGAAGTGCTTGTCCTTAAGTGACACCTGGAATCAAGACGTTTGGGCTAACGGCCTCTTTGTCATCATCACCACCATCATCATCACCCACACAAGCAGATGTTGCAGGTGCTGCTGTGCATAACTGTCCCTTGAACAGGGTCTGGGGGGCTCATGTAACACCTGGGGACATGACGTGCTCCTCTATCCCCCTTGGTGGCTTGCGAGAGGCGTTTTCCCCCGTCCCCATCTCATTTCCTGCTGCCATTATCCCACTCGCGGTGCTGAAATACTATTTCCAGCCCCGGTATGGCACCCGCAGCCCTGACAGCTGGGGTTCCTGCCGCACACACCCTGTTCATGGTACAACCTTTGTGTGCAGAGCCCAGGCGATCAGATACGAGTGCTTCCTCCCGATTCCCAAGCAGGGCAATTGCGGCCGCTCCCACCGGCTTTGTGCCACATGAGCGATCTGGGATCACATGGAGGAGCCTATCACCCCGCGGGAAAGCAGGATGGGTTGTCTCTCGTTGCCCAAAAAAGCCTTAAATTTACCCTACTCTCCAGTTTGAGGGCTCTGGAGTAATTGAATGTGTTTTCCTCTAGGGAAAAATGTGTATTTTGGAGTGGTTTTAGCCCACACCAATCCTGTCATCCGTGTTTGCCCATCTCTTGCGGCTATAGGGGCTCTGGAGTCTCTACAGGGTGCTTAGGGCTATGCAGGAACACTGGAGAGAGGGGTGTTTCTGACACAGAGTCCCAGCTCCCCAGCCTGAGCAAGGGCGTCCAGAGTCTGCTGTGGTTCTGTATGAGCTGGCAGGGCTGAGCCCTCTGTGCAAAGAACACCCGAGAGTGGCAGCCCCTGTGGGTGCTGGGTTGTGGGAGAACATTGTTAGGAGCACCCCAGATTCTACAGGAGTGACATAATCCCATCCCACCTTGATCCCAAGCTGATTCAAAGGGTTTTCTGCATGGGCAAAAGAGGGGATTTTTGAGGGAGGGATGGCTGGGTAAGTGTGATTTTGCTGCTGCCCTTGGAGGGGCTTTTTTGGCTATGGCTTTTAAGCTCCTCTCTGCCGGGGAACATCTCCCCGGGTGGGGCTATGGGAGGGGATGCAGGTGTCGGCTGCACCCCAGACCAGGTAGGTGCAGTACCTGGGGTGAGGATACTGCCTTCCTCCCCAGTGCAGGGTGGTCTTACTGTCCCCCAAATCTGGGATCAGCCTCCATTCTCCAAGGCAGTGGGAGCTGCACCTCTGGGGGTCTGACCCAACAGGCACTTGGCACAAGCAAGCAGCAGGATTGCCCCTTGGCTCCCTGCCAGCTCTGAGTGCCCAACCCCAGGCACTGCGTTCCCACGCCCCCGTGGGGGCGGTGGGACTGATAAAAGGGGGAACTGGGGGGAGCTCCATAAAGGCCGGGCAGAGCCCGGGCAAGCCCGGAGAAGGCAGTGGATGCTGTTGAAAGGGAAGGTTGGCAGGAGGAGCTCCTTGCGGGGGGGTGGGGGGACTGAGGGATGCTCTGATGCTTGGGCTGGGTGCAGGGTGTAGCCCCTGGCGCCAGGGCTGGGCTCAGGGCTGCTTGGCAGGCAGAGCTGGCAGGGGGCCCAGCCTGCCCCCTCACTGCCTTATATACCCCCAAAATTTTGGGGTCAAGCCTGATTTCCCACCCCCACCGTCATATTGGGGTGCAGATGGTGTATTCCCACATCCTGGGGAGCCATGGCTGGGGGCTGGCAAGTGGCATGGGGTGGTCCTGACATATCTTGGGGAGGTCTTTGGGTTTGGACCCTGCTTCCCTACCTACTCTGGTTCATCCCACCACCCCCCCTCAGTGCTGGTAGGGTGCTGGGAGCCCCTCACTGTGCCCCACTCAGCTGTTGTGTGCCTAATCCTGCCCAGCTTGGGGGATGGCAGCTGTGTCACAGGAGGGAGCCCCTTGTCCATTGTCCCTTACTGGTGGGGTCCTGCCGCTGTCTGAGCCCACCAAGCCCCCACCCCCCAAACCTACACCTGGGGAAGCAGGGGTCCCTCTTTATCCCCTCCTGCACATGGGGAGGGGGGATTCAGAGGGTTTGGAGGTGTCTGGACACACCAGGACCTGCTATGGGTTGCTCCGTGCCTCCATTTCCCCATTGCTTGGGAGAGGTGGGGTGCAGCTGACCTCCCCAGCAGTGATGGGAACTGCGGCCATGGCCACGCATGCTGGAGGAGCAAGGGATACTGGGGGCTGGGGGTGATGCCCACCCTCCCGTGCTGGCAGAAGGATGGGGTCTTATCTGAGGCAGGTGTTTCCCATGCACTCAGCATTAACCGTTGTGGTGCCGGCAGCTCCGGGGCAGATTCGGGGGAACGAGGCTGGGGTTGGAGGCAAGTTCACTGGGAAAAACCTGCTTGGGGAAGCGCGGGAGGGAACAGATTCCCACAGGAGCTCGCCACCAACCTGGCTCTGGAGGGGTGGAAAACAGCCCTTGGCGCCTCCCTGCCAGCCCCCTCCGGTGGGAATGAGGCCGAGGTGCCCAACCCTTCCCTGCAAAGGGCGTTGTGCTCCCAAGGGAGCCACCGTCGGAGCCCTCACAGGCACCTGGGTGCCATGCGACATGTGCTGGGGGGAGCCCTGTGGGACAGCCCGGCCCGGGAGCAGGTATGGGGGGAGGTCGGGATGGGGTGGGGAGGCTGCTTTCTGCTGCTGAGCCGAAGTGTTCCCTCTCAGATCGCCCGGTGCATGTTTGTGGGTGTGTAGGAGTCCTGGGGGGTTTGTTTGCATGGGGGGGGTGGGGTGGGGTGATGACACCCTCCAGTTCTCCTGTGAATTTATTCTGCTGTACTCTTCCCAGGGTCCCTTCTGCCCATGTGCTGCTTGGGGTTCCTTGGGGGGCATTTCAAGGAGCTGCATGCCCTGCCGAAGGGACAGCAGGTGCAGGGATGTTTGTCTGCCCTCTCAGAACCCAGCATACCCCCCCTCACCCTAGTTTCCCTCCAGCTGGGTACATGTGTCCAGGGCACCCAGGGGTCACAGGAGGGGCTGAACCCAGCTGGTCCCAGGTGTGCTGGTGGCAGCTGGGTGCCCTCAGCTGCCTCAACCATGACCTGGGTGGGAGGGGGGAAGTGAAATCCTGCACCCCAGTGGGCCAGCTGGCAGGGTGGGAGGGTCTGGCTTTGGAGTTGCCACATTCCCAGGGGTCAGCCTGTGGAGCCCTGCCAGGAGCTGGGGGTGAGGGGAAATCTGAGTAGGTTCCCTGTGACTGCCGGGCTGTGCAGGAAGTCATGGGGGATGACGGGACCCCTTATCTCCTCTCTGTCCAGTTTTCCCAGTGGCCTCTCACACTGCTGGGTTCTGCTGTGTCCCTTTCCAAAAGGAGTATTGCAACTGGATGAGCCTCTTGCAGGATTCCCTCACCTCAGGATGTGGTGCTCAGGGCTTGGCTGATGGCCCTTGGGGGCCTGGGGAACTCAGAGGGGTGTTTGGCTTGATCACAATGCAGGGTTTTCTCTCATGCTTCAGGCCAAGAGGAAGCTGGACCTGGAGGGCCCCGAATTTCGCACACCCAAGGGGAAGGGCTGGACACTGGCACAGGTCCCCAGCCCCAGAAGTAAGTGATGCGAGTAGGGTGAAACGGGGCAGGGGAAGCTGGGGGGAGCAGACTCCACTTCTCTTCCCTCTTAGAACCATGTCCCCTCTAGCACTACCTCATGTCACCTCCAGCCCACATCCCACACTAAGGAGAGAATGGGAGGGGATCTGCCCAAGTGATACCTCCATCCCATGGACCTGGCTCAGGGGAGGATTGGAGAAGTCTCTGGTCTCCAACCCTATGTGACCTCAGTTTCACATCTGACACTAAAGAAAGGAAAACGTGGTTTCTCATGTCTAGCCCCATGTCACCTCCATCCCACATCCCAAACTAAGGAGAGAATGGGAGCATCTGTCATTTCCCCACAGCCCCCAAGTCTCCTGGGGAGAAGACTCGCTACGACACCTCACTGGGTCTGCTTACCAAAAAATTCATCTGTTTGCTGAACGAGTCTTCCGATGGTGTTGTGGATCTGAACCGGGCTGCTGAGGTGCTGGAGGTCCAGAAACGTCGCATCTACGACATCACCAATGTACTGGAGGGCATCCAGCTCATCCGCAAGAAATCCAAGAACCACATCCAGTGGATGTAAAGGATGCTGGGCATCTGAAAATGGAACATGGGATGGGGCAGGGTGGGGGACACAGGGCTTGAAGACACATAGGGTGTGCTGTGCCATCACTCAGATGCCATCTCCATTGGCAGGGGGACAGGGATCTTTGAGGATGCAGCAATGGTGGCGAAGCAACAAGTGCTGAGTGGGGAACTGGCTGAACTGGCTAGGACAGAGAGGATGCTGGACCAGCTCATGCAGAACTGTGCCCTGCAGATCCAGCAGCTGGCTGACAACGAGACCAACCAGAGATATCCTTGCTGAGGGAGTTGGGAGGGAGGACAGGGTCTTAGGAACCCCTCTGAGCCTTTTCTCCAGTTGGATTTTTCTGGGACTGGGGGGTGTTTGGAGGGATGCAAGGGTTGAAGTCCTGCTTGCAGCCCCCCCTTTTCCTATACCTCATCGCTGTCCACGCTGGCATACGTCACCTATCAGGACCTCCGTGCCATCGGCAGCTTCCAGGAGCAGACGGTGATTGCTGTGAAGGCTCCCCCTGAGACGCAGCTGGAGGTGCCAGATTTCAGCCAGGTGTGTGTGGGTACTGCTGGATCCGTGCCACACTCAATGGGCCCCTCTGGGGAGTCCTAAGGACACATCCCAGCATGACCCTGGGTGGTTTTGGGGTGTCTCCATGGGGTTGTTTGACCCTGAACTGGTCCTTCAAGGGTTGCAATGCTCCAGCTGGATCCCTCATGGGCTGGGGTTAGTAGAGTGGGTGACCTTCTGGGTGTCCCCCTGAGCTTTACTCTGTCCTCCCAGGAGAACTTCCAGCTCTACTTGAAGAGCACCAGTGGTCCCATCGAGGTGTACCTCTGCCCAGAGGAGATCACGGAGGAGAGCCCCACCAAGGACCACCCTGTCCCCTCTGCTGCCACCTCTGCACAGGACCACCCTGTATCCCTTTCCCTGCCAAACAGCTCCCCATCAGCCACACAGCCACCCCACCCCATCTCCCAGAGCTGGGGGGGCACAGGAACTGCTCTCTCACCCCCATCTCTGCCTCTCCCCATCCAGGGGGGACCCAGCTCACTGCTGGAGATGGAACCTGGGCTCCTGGGCTCCCCTGCCCACCTTCTGCAGCAGACAGAGGACCAGCTGCCCTGCCCCCCCTCCCACCTGGACTTGGGACCCTCTGTCACCTTCTCGCCCCCCCTGGAACAGGATGACTATCTCTGGGGGCTTGAGGGCGAGGGAGTCACAGACCTCTTTGAGACATATGACCTGGGGGACCTGCTGAAGCACTGAGTGTCCCCCCAGTCCCCATTGCCTTTGTCCCCTCTGGCCACTTGTGTCCTGAGCGTGTGGGAGCTCTGTAGGCTGACTGGAGAGACTGGGGTATGTTGAGGAGCACTGGGTTTTCTGAGGATGACGGGGAGAGGGGGACTTGTGTTGTTCACCCAATGTGGCTTCTGTGCACCCTCTTGGATTGGTTATCACCTCACTGGGTGTGCTCTGGGATCCATCCAGGACCCATCCCAGCATCCGCCCCTAAATCCATGGGGCACTGTGCTTCCCACCACAACCCCCCACCACCCTGTGGATGCTGGTGGACTGGAAGTGTTTTTGGGTGCTCCAGATGACTTAGGGGCACCCTTGGGTGGGAGAGAAACCTCTGCCCAGAATGGGCTGTGTCATGTTTTGGGGTCACTCCCATCTGCTCCTCAGTTAAATTGGTGGTTCTTCATGGTCACAACAGGTCATTTCCAGTGGCATTTTCCCCACCACAGCTGGAATATCTTAAAAACACATCGAGGCAGTAAAGCTGAAGTCACCTTTGGGTGAGGGAAGGATGAAGCTCGCGTGGCTCCAGCAAATCTCAGGCCAAGACATGGAGCCATATTCACTGAGGGGCTTCAGCCCTCTGCCCCAGTCTGTACCAGCTCCCTTCGGCCTCTTGGAGCTACTGGTGCTGGGAGTATCATAACTGGAATATACTAGGAAGAGGTATGCCTGGAGGAGGCGATGACTTGAAGAGAGGGGCTTGGGAAACAGCTTGGGACAAGCCTTGGGACATGGGGTAGCATAGGACTTTTAATTGTGCCATTCCTTGCAAAATATCTGTAATTATTGCACTGTATTTATCTGGGTCCCCCCATTGGTGTGGGGCGGGGAGGGGTTGGATTTATCAGAGGGTGTATTTAAGTTGTCCTTCCTTGGTTGTTGGTGCTCCTGTAGGTTGGCTCAAAAACTTTTAGCACTTGATGTTTTCTGCCCAGGAGGGGTTGAAATAAAATAAAATTTTTGAGTTACAGAGGGCTGTTTTCCTCTAGCAAAATGCTGGAATGGTTTTGGAGGAGGGAGGAGCCGAGCTGGTTTTGCTCCTGTTTTCAGGGTAAAATGGCCTGTTTTGGGGCTTTTTATCTGGCCAGCCTGCTCTGTAGGCACTTGTGGAGAAGGGGTTTGAGATGAAGCTTTGACTGGAGTGAGGAGAATGGGTGTCACCTGCTCAGGTTGATGATTTCCAGCCCAAATCTAGAATAAGCCTTTGCCTCAGCTAGAGCCCCTTCAACCAGGAGCGTGGGAAAAGCCCCACCAGGGCTGGGAGCCAGCTCCCTATGGATCTTGGGGCTGGAGAGGCTTGTGCATCCCACTTTGGGGTCTGCAGAACAAAATCCTGGGGGAGCTGTGTGCATGTCCTTCTTCATGTGTTACCTGTCATGCTGTGACCTGGGGACGCAGCCAGTACTGGTGGCAAAGCGATGGTCGGTGCTAGCAGGCGATGTCCTGTGGCATGTGGTGGTGGGCAGTGGTACCCAGGTGATATCCGGTGGTACCCAGTGATGGCTGGTGGTACCTGATGTTCATTGGTACCAAGCGATACCTGGGGGTACTCAGTGATGTCTGAAGGTACCTGCTGATGTCTCATACCTGGGATTGTGGCACATGCTGGTCTTGCATAGCTCGTCTGGTGGTGTGGAGGAGGAGGAGGAGGAGGGCCCCGGGCCATGTGAACCAGGCGAGGGGCACGGAGTCCTGCAGCGAGTAAGGGAATGTCCCCGGGCGATTTGCGGCCCCTGCCCCGCTCCCCCCGCGCAGTCCCCAGGCCAGCCAGGAGGTGGCAGGGCCACACCAGCCAAGGGAGCGGAGGGACCCCTCGGGGCAGCGCGGAGAAAGCGGGAGGATCCGGGGCCGCCTGTTTGCTGAGAGCCTCTTATCCCAAATCCCTCCTGCTCCAGTCCTGCCTGGGCTGCAGCCTTTTAACCCTCTGTCTGCCGGAGCCCTGCATCCGAGGGGGATGTCCTGGGAGCTCGTCAGATGTTGGGTCCCCCCAGCCGGGTTGGACACCCCGAACGGTGGGCTCCCCTGCTTGCCGGTGCCAGAAGCGTTGGAATCTTTCAAGCGTAGCCGTTCACCCAAGGCTCGTGATGGCTCTTCCTATAACTCGTTCCCCCTTAGCCCCCCAGTAACAGCGGGTTAGAGGAAGGCTTGGGCTGGCCCCTGGTTAGGCACAGACCTAAGTTCGACTGAGTCCCACTCCTGGCTCAGTAAAAGGCTCGAGGGTCTGTCACCCCCTGATCCACCATCCACGGTGGGTGAGGGGTGCGAGGGATATTGGGGGTGGGGAGGGGTCCTGCAAAGCCCCCTTGCACCCATGTTGGCCTCTCGTGGCAAACCAGCCCCAGTGAGGCTTCTCGCGCCTTTCTGTTCTGGCTGGGTCACCAGCCCCACCCAGCCCTGCAAGTAGGATGTGCTCAGTGTCTGTTCAGCCTCATCGCCTGCTCCTGAGGTGTCCGTGCTTCCAACCCATCATCCGGGAAGAGCAAATAAACAGGAATGGGAAATCAAATTCCATTGAGAAGTGGGACGAATGAGGAGGGGGAACAAAGAGGTCGCCTCCAGCGGGACAAAAAGCCAAGGGCTGCCGTAATTGTCCCCTCGGAGTCCTAGGAAGGGCAGGGTGGGAGTGACCTCCAGTTAAAACGGTGTTTGGAGTGGACTGGCCATTACTCTGTGTCTCCATCTTCTACCGACATGGCGAGAGGTGATTTCTGGGGTCCCTGGGTGAGGTGAGTACTGGAGTGCTGGGGGGGAAGTGGCTTCCGGGCAGAGACGGGTGCTGGGGTCCCTGGGGACTTGGGTTAGGTGGATAGTGGCGTTAGGGGGGTGCTGGAGCCTAGGGAATGCGGGTACTGGGGTTAGGGAGATGCTGGGTGCCTGGGAAAGGTGGGTGCCGAGGCAAGGCTGGGGGTGCGGATCCACCCAGACCCGAGGGTTTTCTCTTCGTCCCACCATAGCACGGGGGAACCCCGCACCCCCTACGTCACGGAACGGGGTTCACGGGGATGATTCTTGGGGAGCACCGCGGCTCTTGGCCTTTAACGCGCGGACGGGCGGGGCCGCCGCGTGACGGTGGTGGGAGGGAGGGGCGGGAGCGGGGCGGGGCTTGCGGGGCTCCTCCTCCCGGGGCGGGGCTCCACCTCCCGGGGCGGGGCTCCTCTTCCCGGGGCGGGGCTCCTCTTCCCGGGGCGGGGCTCCTCTTCCCGGGGCGGGGCTCCTCTTCCCGGGGCGGGGCTCCTCTTCCCGGGGCGGGGCTCCTCTTCCCGGGGCGGGGCTCCTCTTCCCGGGGCGGGGCTCCTCTTCCCGGGGCGGGGCTCCTCTTCCCGGGGCGGGGCGCTGAGCCGGGCTGAGCCCGGGGCGCTCCGCAGGGGAGGCTCTCCCGCTCCCCGCGCTCCCCCTGCCGCCGCCCGGTGCCCCCCGCACCATGCCCGAGCAGCTCAGCGTGGCCGACTTCTTGGCCGTGACCAGCGAGGACCTCAGTTCCCCGGCCGCAGCCTTCACCTCCAACATGCAGAAGTGCCGGGGGGCCGTGGGGGCTCTGGAGGAGGTGAGCGGGGCAGGGGAGTGGTCCGGGTCTGGTTGCGCATCCCACCTGGGAACATCCCCCGCACCAAGAGGTGCTAGTCCCTTGATGCTTGCGCCTCCCTCGGACTTCTGTTTTTTAGGGCCCACCCTTTCACCCCGAGACTACGCTGGTCATCCTAAACGGGTGGTTTGGGACCCTCGGGTGGGGGGGGGCAGGGCCCGTTTGCATCTTCCGAGCAGCCCTGGCGTACTTATATGGGGGTTAAACCTGAAGAAATGAGCAAAGGCCCCTTGAAAGCACCAGGTGTCCCCCGGGGCCAGGATATACCCCCCAGCACCCCAAAGTCAGGGCGGCCTATTTCCCTCTTTCTAGGGCCGGGGCATCCCCACTTGCCCCTCCCGAGGATCAAGGCATCCTTCCCTGGGGCTGGGGATCCTTTCTTTCCACCGGGACCAGCACACCACCCCTGTCCCAGGGCCCAGGACTCGTCCCGGAGAATTAGCCCCACATTTCTATCCACTATCGAGTTCCTGTGCTGGAGCCAGCCCCGACGTGATGTGGTGTGGCTGGGGGGTCTCCTCCTTGATCAAAGTCTGGGGAGTATTCTCAGCATTCCCCCAAAATCATCGGCAGCTTTTTTGGGAAGGGTGGAGGTGGTGGGGTGCCTTCCTCCTCCTTCTCCCGCCTGGAATAAAGGCAGTTTCCAGCTGGTCCTGTGGCTTATGCCAACTCCTCTTAGCTAAGGAATGACTTTGAAGGAGAGCCAGAGCTGGCAGGGAGTGGGGGGGGGGCAGGTTCTAGGGCTGCCGGGATACCTGGGGCAGTGGGATGGGTGTCCCAGGCCTGGAAATCTGGGAACACACCGTGTAGCATCTTGGTCCCCATCAGCACATGCTGGTCACTGCCATGGATCCTCTTCCCAGTGGGGAAGGAAGGGGGAGGCAGGTCCAGCCAGGAGGGAGCAGCAGGAATTTTGTTTGGCTCTTTGGAGAGGCTGCAGTAAGGAATGCAGGGATGGGGGGAGTCCCTCGGGAATGACAGAGGGTCCCTGGGATTAGCTTAGTAAAGTTCCAGCAAGCATGAGAGAGAGCTGGGAATCGTAACTGCTGCCATGCGTGCCATGGAGGGCACAGGACTGAACCCCCCATGCCACTGGAAGCTCTGGGGAGGGGGCCAAACTGCTGCCACACCTTTGGCATTGCCCTGGTCCCAGCACGAGGGCAGGAGGGAAATCCAAGCAAACCAGCTCCACGCTATCCTTGGAGCCCCAACAGGGTGATAGCATGAGGCAGGGGGGATAATCGCTGGTGGAATTGGGGATCACTGGGGGATGAGGGAGACAGTCTGTGATCAAACCAAGTCATGGTCTTTTCTGTCACCACACCACATACTGTCTGGCAGCTTGGTGAGCAGGAGGGAGCAAAGGATGCTGGTTTTACTCCAGCTGGGTGGGAAGGGATGGCTATATCCCACCAGGACCATGGGACAGAGCATGGTCACATGCACCCAAGATAGAGGCAGGTCTCAAATCGGGGGCAGAAGTGAACAGGAAGAGGATTGGAGATTGCTGCTCAACACTGAGGAGACATCCTGATGTTGGCTGGAGCTACTTCGTGCCTCAGTTTACCTCCTGAGATTAAAGAGAGCTCTCCCCTCCCAGGGGTTTTTGGGAATTCAGGATCCTTGAGGCTGCTGTGGAGACAGAACCTGAGTTATCTGGAGTGGGCTTGGAAGGTCGAATCCAGCCCTTGGTGACTGGTGCTGTGTGCATGTCAGAAGGGACTGGGCACCTGTGGGCAGGGGCAGGGTGACATGGCAGAGGCTGCTGACGTGTCCCAGCTCACGCTGTCCCCCAGGGCAATGCCACATAATGCTCCTAGCCTGGCAGCTTGGCACCCTGGCTCTGGCTCCTGTGGTGGCTCCTTCGCTGGGTAGCACGAGCTGGCAGCAGTGGGGGGAGGCAGAAGAATGGCCTCCATTGAGCATCCTGCCTGAGGGCCCCAGGCTGCAAACCCAGCTAGTTGTGGTGCAGGTGTGCATTCGTCCCTTCCTCCATCCCATGGGGAATTCCTCCTGCTGCTGTCCCTGTTGTGCCAATGTCCTCAGCTGCCCCCTGACCAGAAGCCCTTGAGCCGTGCCTGGGGGATGATGGGTGCCATCAGGGGCTCCAGACATCTCTGCCCCTCCACTCCTGAGCAGCCAAGGACCGTGTTCCCAGCAGCCAGCCTGGGACAGTGGGGATGCCAGTGCTGCCCACAGCTACTGGAAGCACTTTATAGTGATTCCCTCGGCCTTTACCACCCAAATACTTGTCTCTGCCTGCCCTGTGACCACTGGTTGAACTCCTGGATCCCTTCCTGAAAACCCTTGTGTCCTTCCCTGGATCATCCCTGCTCTGCACCAGCCCTGCATTCTGCATCCTGCAGCCGTGATCTGGCACAAGGATGAGCTGCTCTGTCCTGGACACTTGAAGGAGCATCTTTCCACACTTGCCCAGTGATGCTTCCAAAGCATCTCATGCTACCTGTTTCCCCTTCCTAAGACTCTGCCATGTTTGCAAGCCTGGAGCATCCAGCCCTGGCTTCCCTCAGAGGCAGGGAATATCTCTGCTCTGGAGAGCTTGGTGCATCTGGATTTGACATAGAGAAGGACCAGGGGGAGCCTTGGTGCTCCCCAGCATTCTCCCCACTGTAGATGCATTGCAAGGCTCCCCTGAGCAGGGGATTTGGCTCCCACCTCAGCCCCAGTCCACTCCCAGCCAGTTCATTCTGGCAGCATCCCATCTGACAAAGAGAGCAGTGCTGAAGCTAGGCTGCCCCTGCTGTCAGGAAATCAGCCTTAACATCAGCCTGAAAACCTTCAATGAAGCCCAAGTAGAGAGAGAGCCTCTTTATTGTAATTCCTCCGAGGTCTCATCCCTGCCCTTTCTGCTGTTCACGCCCTCTAAATATTTCCAGCCTGTTATCATGGCTCTGCAGGATACCTGCAGCCAAGCTGCCCTTAACCCTTTCCTGATGCTGAGGCCAGTGTGTGCTCGGATACTTGGGCTGACAGCAGCACAGCCCCTTGCCCTTGGGTGGGCTGAGTTTGTTGTGGTGCTCAGGGGGGCAAATCAGGGCTGTAAAGGTAGGAAGAGATGGGGGTGATGTGGAGAGCTCCAAACCAGAGCAGGATCTGGCTGATGGGCCTGTTGGGAGACTCATGGTGCTGGGGACCATGGGCAAGACCCTGCATGAGCTGGGGGGTGTTGGAAAGCTACATTCCTCGTTGTGGGATTGTTGTGGTTTAGCACACAACTGGCACAAGGGTTTATGGGATTTAGGTCCCCATCAGCAGGAGGTGGGTCCCATCTTTGGCTCTGTGGGGAGCTGAGCACCCTCACCCATCTCGCCTGGTTCTGAGCCATGGGGATGGGCTGATGTGCTTACATGATGCTTCAACCCCTCCTTGGCTGAAAGTCCCTCCAAGAGCCAGCAAGGCATTTTCCATGGTAAATAGAAGCTGCTGGAATCCAAAGAGCCTCTCACCTTCTCCTACTGTCTTGCTCAAGCCCTCCTCTCTGGGGCCAGCCAAAACTCTGCCTTGCAACAACGCTATTGGGACCACGGCCCTGGCAGGGGACCAGCTGGATGCTGTGGCTCCAGCATCCCCAGGATGCCTCCAGCTCCTTTCCCAGCCCTGGGAGCTTGGATCCTACCCCACACATCTGCACAGCAGAGCTGCAGCCTTTCCAAGGGCCAGCTGGGCTAGGGGAGTGGCAGCCGTGCTTGGCTAATGAGCTCCATTTTTTTTTTTTTTCTCTCTTTGCTGTTGCAGAGCCTGGATGGGGACCAAGCTGTGCTCCAGAGGATCAGGAAATATGTGAAAGCCATTCACATCTCCGGGCTCGGTGAGTTAGGCTTTGGGAGATGATGGGCATTTCCAGAGCATGGGGCTGGGGGTGTGTGATAGTCCCATCCCCCACCAGCAATGGTCACACTGGGCAGCCATGGGTGCTGGTGAGCCTGGGGGTATTTGCTACTTGGATGCTGCCAGCCTGTCAGTCTGGCAACATGCTGAGGTGCCAAAAATTGTCTTAAAACTATATAAAGAGGGAAATGGAGAGCCTTAGGAAGGTTGTTTTGGATGTTCCAGTGCTGTCTTGCAGCAGGATCAGACCAGCTATGCTACAGAGGTGAGTAGCAAACCCAAAAAAAATATGTGGGGAAGGTGGATGCTAGCTGCTGGTGGAACCTCATGATGTGAACTGGTAGTGTGTTTAGATATCAAAAACTGTCTGAAATAGATATACAAAAGAAATTTTAGACCCTTAGGGAGGTTGTTCTGGGGCACTGCTTCTGTCCTGCATCAGGATCAGCCCAGCTCTTTTACAGAGGGATGGAGAGATGGTGGGACCTCATGCTGTGACCGTGATGTGTCAGGTGCTACAGGGTCATCCGATGTCCCTCTCCGGTGTCTCCCCATACAGCCCATGTGGAGAATGAAGAACAGTACAGCGAGGCCCTGGAGAACTTCGGCAGCAACCACCTCTCCCAGAACAACCATGAGCTCTCCACCGGCTTCCTCAACCTGGCTGTCTTCACCCGTGAGGTCACTGCACTCTTCAAGAACCTGGTAAGCTGTCGCAAATGCATTTGGATTTGGAATCCCCCCACCAACCAATGCAGCACCCCTCCTTCCAGTTTAGCTGCCCTCCGTCCCATGCAGGAATATCTACCTCCCACCCTGGGCTCAGGGACATAGTCCCAGTGCTCTCAGACCACCTGGCACTCCGTTCCTGGATTTATAACTCACTACCAGCTCCCCGGGGCCATTGACAGTGGGATCTGATGGGAAGCTGGGGCTGCTATTTGAATTTTTCCCCTTTTTTCTTGCTTTCTGTTTTTTTCTCACATCAATTGCATCTCTGATCTTGCTTGCCAAGAGTAAATCAAAGCCACACTGGGCTGCACAGTGGGGCCATGGGGAGCAGGCAGAGGCGGCTGTGAGCCGAGCCAGGAATGGCTCCAATGGAAAATTCAGCTCCTGAATGGAGCTGGGTTCAGCAGCAAATCCCTGTGGGGTCTTATGTGGCTCCCTCTCTGTTCACTTTTAAATCCCCCTCTCCAAAGGGTGTTTTTGGCCCCTGGCTCTGCTTAAGGAGGAAATTGATTTCTGCTGCCCTTCCCCCAGCAAGAATTTCAGATTTTTGGCGTCTTCCTCTGCCGGTTACCCCAATCTGGGCCTCCCTGCTCCTCCCCTTCCCCATCCTGGCTGTCCCAGTGTGCTGGACTCCCGTGCTCCTGTCGGGCTCTGCAGAACTGTCCTGATGGAGGAGTTAGACCAGTTCTGAGGGTCCCCACCTCCTGTCCCACATGCTGCTGAGTGAGGTTTCTGTGCCAAGACCCTCAACCGGATCCAAAAAGCTGTGTTTCCCCTCCTAGAGTCTCCCTGGAGATCTCCTGTTACCCCTGTTTTGGGGGTGGTCCTGTGCCCTGGGGCTGAGTTTCTCCCCAGGTGCTGCAGAGGACCAAAACCCTTTAAAAGAAGTCTGAGTGCAGTGGGGAAGTCCCATGTGGGTGCTGGAGCTGCTGTCACAGCTCTAAAATGGGGTGCTGCTCTGTGGGTTGCATGGAGGGATGCCAGGATGGCAGCTGGCTCCCACGTCCCTACCATGGATGCCTGCACAGCACTGGTAGGGACAGTGGTGGCTGCATTGGTATCCCCAGACCCCAGCAAAGGGAGACATTTTGGGAAGCCCCTCTGACATGGACTTTGTATCACAGGACCATGGAGGGGCTGGTCATGTCGCTGGGTGCAGGGGACAGGGATGGGGACAGGGATGAGGTGTCAATGGGGGAAGACAGCTTTTTATTTGGCAGCTGTGGTGCTGGTGTGGTTTGTGGGAAGGGCCACATTCATCAGACATCGTGCAGCCAGCTCCAACAAGCCCCAGCGTGCCCTCTGCCAGGATCCTGGATTCAGCCCCACTTCCAGCCTCTTTAACCCTTCCTGGGGCAGTGATGGAGGTGGGGAGGTCCCTGGAGGTCCCTGGCACTGAGAAGGATGTGGGGATCCAGGTCCCTGACTTCTGCCACCATGGGAACCCAATCTCTACCTTCTGCAGGTGCAGAACCTGAATAACATTGTGTCCTTCCCCCTGGACAGCCTGTTGAAGGGGCAGCTGAAGGATGGCCGCCTGGTAAGTCCTGTCCCCAGGGTCACTCATTTGGTGATATTCTGCAGCGAGACCCCCAGTATGGATTCAGCTCATGCCTGTGGCCAGGAGAAGAAAGGAATCAGTACCAGGGGCAGGAAGGAAGCAGGGAGTGTTGGGAGTAACAGAAGTGAGGGGTGAAGACCTGGTAGCGACAGCCCTCACCCTCAAGGGGTGCAGCAATGCAGAACAAAGCTCTCAGCCCCTTTAGTGCCACCGGCCCTTTTGCTTTCCCTGACAGCTGCCACCCCTTCTTTCCTTTGCCACAGGATTCCAAGAAGCAGATTGAAAAGGCCTGGAAAGATTATGAGACCAAAGTGTAAGCAACACACTGCCTCTGGCAAAATCTACCTAATCCCATCCTGGACAAAGACGTTTTGTCCCCGGGCTGGAGCCAGGCACCAATGGAGCCAGTTTGTCATGGGGAGGGTTCTGGTCCAGCTTTTCCCAAAGGGAAAAGGGAGAGGGGCTGGAAAGGGCCTGGAGATGTTTCTCCTGATCCCGTTACCAATGTAGCCTCCCGCGTGGGACACCCCTCAGAGCAGGGATGTCCCCAACCTGCTTCCAGCCCATTCCACAGGGGGAAGATGGAGAAGGAGAAGGAACGAGCCCGCTTGGCTGGGGTCAGCCCGGCAGAGCCAGCAGCAGCAGAGATGGCTGAGGACATGCAGAAGGAGCGGCGGCTCTTGCAGCTCCACATGTGTGAGGTGGGGCAGTGCTGGGGGGTTGGGGACTGTTCCCTTCCAGGAGCTGAGTCCCAGGGGGACCGCTCTGCTAGAAGCTGTGTAGGGACATCGGAGCCTGTCCCAGTATCCAACACCAAAGCAGCTCCACCTGTGTGCTGTGGGGGACCCTTGCCATCCCCATCCTGTTATGTCCCTGCATGGTCCCAGCTCAGGGATCCCTCTCCCCATACTGAGGTCCCTGTGGGATGCAGCTCCAGATGGCAGCCATGGTGCCCCACAAGGGTGGCCATGTCCCCCCAGTCCCGCTCCTACCCTTCCTTAGGTGGTGTTTGGGTAAAAAGTGAGCTCTTTGGCTTAAATCTGTGAGGTTGGCTTTGTGGTTTTCACCTATCCTCAAAACTGCTCTGGGCTTTGTTGAGGGGGTCACAAGTCACCCTAGATCCTTTGCAGTTCTGGGTCCTTGCAGTCCATGCTCAGGAGATGAGGTGGGAATAAGTGAAGGATGGAGAACTCAATTTTAAAGCCCTGCAGCAAGGAGGAACCCAGGTGTCCTGGCTCCAGACACTCAGCAGCCCCATAAACCTCGAGGGTGGCAGAGCAGGGAACAAATCTGCAATGGGCGGTCCCAGACGTCTCCCATGTTCCCAAGGGCCAGATCCCGGTGCCACCCCATGCCTGCCCAGCAAAGAACAGGGGTTGTGGGGAGGAGGCTGTGGAGCTGGGACCCAGCCAGATGAGTCACTCCCTTGAATAGCTCCACTGTGGGATAAATAACAGCAAATGGAGAGATGGGAGCTGGAGCAGGGCATGTGCACCCATGTTTCTGCATGCACGAGAGCTGCTGCAGGTCCTGGGAATGGGAGGGCAGTTCTTCTGGGGGGCTGGGGGCCATGTGATGCACATGGGTTTTAGGAAAGTGGATTTTACTACTTCCTGGGCTGGGAACAGGGTCCTGTTTCACCTCATGGGGTGGTTGTGTCTCTCCACTGTGGGCCATCTCACACCGTCTGGGCTGTGAGCAGTTGGACATAGGCTCAGGGGTGCTGGGAGCATTGCTTTGTTCATGGGTCCCAGCCAGCGTTGCCTGGGACATTTTGCTGCCACTGTCACTGTGGGACATCCCATGGGCAGGGACATCCCATGGGAGCTGGGTACATGTGGCCTTTTCTAGGTGGGACGTTGTTCAGGGGTATAGTCGTGCTCCCTGCCATTGACTTGGTACCTCCAGGTTGCACGGAGCAGACTAATACCTGTCTCCAGTCCAGTGACCCCTCCGGGTGTCCAGAGTGCCTGGGGCATGGGGACACTCCATTCCAGAAGCTCTATCCCACCCTGGAAATCCTCCAGAGCTCAGGGCTGCCTCCCCTTCCCCTCGCTCTCAAAACCATTCCAGCAGCTGGAGAGGAGCTTGAAGGGGGAAAATCTCTTCCCCTCCTTATTTTGCTTAGGGTGAGCGAGACTCTGTGTCTTTCCTTCTCTGCCTGCAGCTGATGGATGGGTTTGATGCATAAAGCTGAAATTCCCCATCCCATGGGGCACCTCAGCAGACCTCCAGCACTGGTGTACTGCAGGTGCTCACTTCTTGGAATCTGATGTTTTGGGAATAAAAGGGCCATGTCTTAAAAAACATTTGGCCTTTTTTGTTGTGGGGTATTTTTTTGTTGGTTTCTTTTTTTTTTTCCTTCACAAGCTGCCTTGAATTTTGGTTATTTATTAACTCCAGAAGTAATGAGCAGTAGGGGAAGCATGCTTGGCTGGAAACCCTGGAGGCCTGCCTCAGTCCTTGAACTTTCCATGTCTTGGAGGACTTCCAGAGCCAGGTTTTTTGAGGGTGGTCCCCAGCGAGCTGCCTTCAAATCCAAAATCATGACTCGACTTCTTGAAACCCAGCCAGTGTTTTAACCTTCCTCCCTGTGCTGGGAAAGGAATCAAGGGTTGGGCAGGCTCTTGCTCTTTCCTCTGGGATATTTTCAGCTGGCCCTTGTCTCTGTCACCTAACCAGGTGTCTTCTCCCCCTCCAGTACCTGCTAAAAGTCAGCGAGTCTCAGATGAAACAGGGACCAGATTTCCTGCAGAGCCTCATCAAATTTTTCCACGCTCAGCACAAGTAGGTGCCACCTGGGTCAAGGTGGTTCATCCCTGGGGCTGGTTGTCAGCCTTGGGTGGTCCCATGATGGTCTAGGGTCTTCTACTCTCATCCCAGACCCATACAGCTCTTGGTAGAGATACTGGGCAGAGGCCATCACTCTTTAGTTTTCTCTGGGGAGCTGAAATGTGCTTTGTTGTCTTGAGGAGCTGTAAACGTGTTCCTGGGGCTGCGGGAGAGGCACTGGCTTGAGATAGAGCTGATTATTTGGTTTCTGGATAGATTTCCACAGATGAGCTCAGCTGAGCAGCTCTGGCATTGGCCATGGGGCTTGTAAGGAAGTTGTTTGGAGTGAGGATTAACATCCTCTTGCCTTTCCTGTTGCTCTGTGGGGCTAGAATAGCAGTCTGTGGGAGTCATCATCTCCTGCAGCTCTCAAGAGGGGCAACTGAGGCAGATTGAGACAGTCACTGTGGTTAAAAGCATGTCTTTGGCTGGGACTGTGACCCAGGGATTCTCCAACATGTGGCTTTTGGTAGCACTGCTCCCCAGTGAGTTAGTTGAGCTGGGATTAAACAAGAGGCCAATCCTGCATCCCAAACACCCCAAATATTTGGAGTATCCAAACCCTGCGGGCTGGGCTTGGCCTTTGCTGGGGTGTCTCCAGATCCCCATAGCCAGGGAGCCACAAAGCGAGCACAGCTTTCCAGGGAGGGGATTGCCATGATCTGCCACATTTTCTCTAAAAACCCCTCTTTTTTTCCTCCATCTTCATCTGCATCTTAATCACCCTCAACAAACACCCAGTTTCTTCCAAGATGGCTGGAAGGCTGCCCAGAACCTCTACCCCTTCATTGAGAAGCTCGCCGTGTCCCTGCACGGGGTAAGGCCCTCAGGCTGCCATCCAGTGCCCCTCGGACGTGTCTCCCAGGGTGCCACCCCCCTGTCCCCGTGCCAGCCCCTGAGAACACCCTCCTGAGTGAGGGCAGCTGCTCTTTCCAGCTGCGCCAAGCACAGGAGGAGGAGGTGAGGCAGCTCACGCAGACCCGCGATTCCCTCCGCAGTGTCCTGCAGCTGGAGAGCAAGGAGGTGAGACCCCCAGCATGGGCAGGGGAGAGCTGAGAAGGAGCTTTGCGAGGGTGCTAGTCAGCCTAGGGTTAGTTTGGGGATGGGGAGCAGAAGGGAGCTGGGTTAACCTCTCCAGGGACCTGGAGATATTTGGATGGTGGGAGGGCATGGGGCTGTCTGGCATCCTGCTGGACACACTGCACCCCCATAAGGACACAGTCACTTGGGGCAGATACTGCCTCTGTGCCTCCCACTTTGCTTTTTAATTGGTTTTGGTTTTTTTTTTGTTTGTTTGTTTGGTTTTTTTTGTTTGTTTGTTGTTTTTTTTTTTTTCAGGAAAACTTGAGCAGGAAGAACTCTGGCGGTGGCTACAGTATCCATCAGCACCAAGGCAACAAGCAGTACGGGATGGAGAAGTCAGGATTCCTGTACAAGAAGAGTGATGGGTGAGGATGAGTGGTACCCCGGAGAGCTCTTGACTTCATCCCGACACTGTCAGTGCTCATGGGAGGCCCCAGAGCTGGAATCCAGCTCACAGGACATTTAGCACCCTATGACTTAGAGAAAGCACAACCCCTTGTCTAGAAGACCATCAGGCCTCTGCTGTGGCTGGTTTGAGATGTGAACATAGGTGACTACAGCTATGCAATCCTCACTCCTCCTCTTCCTCCTTCTCAGGATCCGCAAAGTGTGGCAGAAGAGGAAATGTGGTGTGAAGTACGGCTGCCTGACCATCTCCCACAGCACGGTGGGGAGCGTGGGGGCTGCCGCCCTGACCTTTCTTTGTGCACCCTTTGGGGCTTGGTGTCCTTTGGAATTCAATACAGGATGGGACTGGTCCCCCGGGTGGTCCCCCGGGTCTGACAGGGGTCCAAAGGTGGCCCCCCATGTCTGGCAGGGGTCCATGGGCAAGGAGGGTGAACTTGACTGGGGCAGCGAGATGGAGATGAGGGTCCAGACAAGCCCAAAGGGGATGGGGCTGGTTGGGAGGGAAGGGCTGGCCCCTGGCGTCGGAGGCTGGAAATTACAGGAGGAACAGAGGAACATCCTGGAGCCGTGTTCTCCTGCAAAGGGTCCCTGTTTTTCTAAAGTGGGTCAGACAGGGTCTGATTTGCGTGGTTATCCCAAGAGAAACCATCTGTGGTGGTGGTTGTACCACCACAGTTGCCATTGGAGGTGGTGATGCCCATCCTATCCCTTCCTGGTCCTTTAACCCACCTCGGTCCTCTCACCCTGCAGATAAACCGTCCCCCTGTGAAGCTGAATCTCCTCACCTGCCAGGTGCGGCCCCATACCGAGGAGAAGAAATGCTTTGACCTGGTGACACGTGAGTGCCTGGGATGAGGTGTTTGACCTGGAGGTGGAGGCTGTGGTAGGACCTCTTGCTTTGTAGAGTGATTTTCCCTCTGAAACACCTTGGCACCCTCTTTAAATACTTTTAATCTGGCTCTAGGTGTCTTCTTGGCTGTCTTTATAGATGAAAGACTGATCTCTTGAAGGAGATCTAGAAAGTTGAGACAAAAAGAGGTTGTGGTAGGGTTCAGGTGATGGGGTAGTGGTGTGCAGTGATTTAATTTGTAATGAAACAACTCTTTTGAAGAGATTTCAGCTGATTTCTTCTGTCCTGGGTATCCCTAGACCACAGAATCCTAGAATGGTTTAGGCTGCAAGCAACCTTAAAGACTGTCTTGTTCCACTCCCACACCATGGGCAGGGACACCTTCCACTAGACCAGATTGCTCCAAGCCCCATCAGGATGGAGACACAGCTTCTCTCCTTTCACCTTCTCCCCTCTCTCCCCATCCTTGCAGACAACAGGACATATCACTTCCAAGCAGAGGATGAGCAGGAGTGTGTTGTGTAAGTGCCACAGCCCATCCCTCCCCTTTGACATGCCAGATCCTGCTCTGCCTTCCCCATTCTCCTCTTCCTCCTCCCTCCTGCCCAGGTGGGTCTCAGTGCTGCAGAACAGCAAGGATGAAGCCCTGAGCAATGCCTTCAAGGGGGATGGGGGCAGTGGCGGGATGGCGGCAGGCACCGGGGTGGATTGTGGCATGCAGGAGCTCACCAGGGTGGTTATCAGTGAGGTGAAGAACATGCCAGGAAACAAGCAGTGTTGTGACTGCGGCGCCCCAGGTACGTCAGGGCCTGGGATGTGTCCCCCCAGCCTGGGTGTGAGACAGGTGTCATAGGGGTCACAGCATCTTTGGGGGCTGGGCGTGGTGCTGAGCCCCACACCGCTCCCACTGCAGATCCCACATGGCTCTCTACCAACCTTGGCATCCTGACATGCATCGAGTGCTCTGGTATCCATCGGGAGCTGGGTGTGCATTATTCCCGCATCCAGTCCCTCACCCTGGATGTTCTCAGCACCTCTGAGCTGCTGGTAAGCTGGTCTCTGAGCCCAGAGGTCTCCTGGCTCCTGGGAACCACCTTCTGTGTCTCCCAGACCTCCTGTGATGCAGGGTTCATTCCTTCTCCTCCATCCCATCTGTCCCCAGTTTGCTCCAGGGCTTGCAAACTTGCCTCCGTCTCCCCAGTGCGGTGGTCTCGGCAAGGGGGGCTCTGCAAAGTGATTTGCTAAGTGGAGGGCTGCTGGCAGCTCCCCAGGATTTTCTCCCTCCTAAAACAAATTTCCATTGCCATAAGAGAGCATCATCCTGGCAGAGATGCTGCTCTGCGAAAGCTCTGGGTGGATCCAGTGGATTCCTTCCTTCTGGGATGGGATGGAGCAGGGTGAGTGTGGCCAGGAGGGCTCATGTCCCTCTGGTCTCCTCTCTCCCTAGCTGGCTGTTAGCATTGGGAACACTCGCTTCAATGAGATCATGGAGGCCATGCTACCCACACAGGACTGTCCCAAGCCCTCGGCCAGCAGTGATATGTGAGTCAGGGACTTGGGTGTGCTGGGAAGAAGTGGAGGAGGAGGACTGGGAGTGCATGGTGTGTGCCCTGTTCTTGTCCCCATGCTGCCACTGCCCATCAGCTGTAAGACATCCCTGGGATGAGGTATCCTCGTGTCACTGCTGGATTGTGGTGGGGATCTGCACCTCTTTGGAGGTTTACCCTTGAGCCTGAGGCTTCAGGAGGAGGCAGGAGCACAGGGATTCACCCCCTGGCTCCCTGCCCATCCTCGCCCCCCTTCCGGCAGGGCTGCGCGCAAGGAATACATCACGGCCAAGTACATGGAGCGACGCTACGCGCAGAGAAGCGGCCAGGACAACCCCCATGGCCTCTGGGAAGCCATTCGAACCCGTGACCTCCTGGCCCTGCTCAAGGCCTTTGTTGAGGGGCATGACCTGACCAAGCCCCTGGCCAGCCCTGAGGGTCAGGTGAGGCTTGCACCTGACAGGGAATGGATTTTCCCTCTCTGGGGGTCTGTGCTTGGGGTTGTCCTGGGCTTTGGGCAGCTATGTGCTGGTGGGAAGATGAGCATTCTCGGGTCCAGCTTTCTTCTCTCCTACATATAGGAGATGAAGCATTGTTGAGGCCACTCCTCTCTCTTCCATATCTTGGGAGATGAAGCATCCTTGGGTTCAGCTGTCCTTTCCCTTCTTGGGAGTGATGAGCATGCATGGGTCCAGCACTCCTTTTCTCTTCATTCAGAAGGGAAGATGAGCATTCTTGGATCCAGTACTTCTTTTCCCTTTATTCTGAGGAAAGATGAGCATTCTCAGGGTCATCCCTCCCATCTCTTGGCAGGATGCAGGTGAGCTGCCACTGCACATGGCAGTGCGCCACGCCGACAGATCATCCCTTCCCTTGGTGGACTTCATCATCCAGAATGGGTGCGTCCCCAAGTGCTCCCAGTGTTCCCTGCCCCTCTCCCTCATGGGAGGAATGTACAGGATGCTTGTGTGTTCTCAAGCCTTGACTTTCCTGCTGCTGGCCCTGCACAGGGGAACACTGGACCGGGTGACACAGGATGGAAATACGGCCTTGCACTATGGTGCACTCTACAACCAGCCCAACTGCCTCAAGCTGCTTCTGAAAGGCAAAGCCACCTTCACCACAGGTATGAGGTTGGGATGGGGGTTTTGGGGCTCTTCAGTAGGGGTGGCAAGGCTGAAATTTGGATTTGTCTCCTTTTTGTCCCTTGGGCAGTGAATGCGGCAGGCGAGACGGCTCTGGATGTGGCGAGGAGGCTGAAGTACAGCGAGTGTGAGGAGCTGGTAGGTGGGATGGAGGAATGGGGGAGAAGCACCGAGTGGGGCAGAAGGAGCCAAGTGCCTGAGGAGGGCTTGCATGAAGTTGGGGGGCTTCTGGGGCGTGTCCCTCCAGTGCTGAGAGCCCTGTGGGCTGCCCCATCCTGAGATAGCCCTGACCTGCCCTATCCCTCTGGCAGCTGGAGCAGGCGCAGGCAGGGAAGCTCTCCCTGCAAATCCACGTGGACTATGACTGGGAGCCCCCATCAGAGTTCCCCTATGACAGTGAGGATGAGCTGGAGGAGAAGGTACCTGTGGGGTGGTGGTGGGGGGGCCTCCACATTCCCAGTGAAGGAGCTGGGGGAGTGCAGACCCTTTTGAGGGGCTGGTGGCAGTGGGACATGCCTGGAGCTGTGCATATACCCTCAGGTGAGCCCCCTCCAGCGTTCCTTCAAGGGCACATCACCACTGGCCGCCAGCCCGCTGCCCACCTGCCCCCAGACCCGCTGGAGTTGCATGGGGATGGACATCACCAACAAGACCTACGAGAGCATCCTTGTGCCCTCGCGCCCTGCACCCCGCCGAGCCCACAGCGAGGAGATCCCCCCGCCGCTGCCCCTCAAAAACCCTACACGGGGCAGCTCTCGCCCCAAACCCAGCCACAGCCCCACCGGTGAGTCGGAGTGGGGAGTCACGGTGGGGCTGTGCCTTCCCCAAGAGACCAAGTTTATTGTCCCCGTTGTGTGTGTTCCCCCAGAGTGCCCTGAACTGCCCCAGCAGGCATCAGAGCCTCACTTGTCTGGGCCAGCGGAGGTGCTGGCACCACGCAGCATGCCTTGTGCCAGCAGCACGGGTGCCCTGGATGGCAGCCCCGGCACCCGCAGCCCCACCGAAAGCCAGCGGGCAGCGTACTGGGAAACGCGCTCCGAGACGGACACCGGCAGCAGTCGGAGGGGGCCAGAGCACAATCCTCCACCAGTGCAGCCCCTGCCAGGCAGCATGGTCCCCGACATCCCCCCTGTCAAGTTTGGGTAGGGATGCTGCTCCAGACTGGGGTTGCACTTGGTGTTGGGGGGTCGTTGCATGGGTGCTGATGGGTGAGCTTCGACCTCTGCCACCCCCACGGGCATGGAGAATCACTGCGAAGCCAAGGGGTCCCCACCCTCTGGGCTCTGCAGAGAAGCTGATGGTGACCATGGTGTGCAGGAGGAGACAAGGGCAGCTGTGGGGATGCAGGGTTGTCCTTGTAGACAATGACTCAGATTATTTGGGAGAACACCAAGGTCCTCTCTGCAAATTATGATATGTATTTTTTCTCTCTTTTGGCAAAATATGGTGGGATGGGCTCATTTGAGGGAGTTTGGGTGCTGGGGACCCTTTCCATCAGCATCCAGGGTGCTTTGGGTGGGATTCAAGTCCCATGGGGGAAACCCTGACCCCCTTGAGACCTCACAGGAAGGAAAACGGGGAGGGGGAAGGCAACAGAAGAGGGGAGGGGGTGATACTGATCCTGCTGTCACCCACAGCTCAGAGAGCACCCGCTCGTACCGGCGTATCAGTGGCATGGTGGGCAAAATGGGGTCAGCTGGGTCCCCCCAGAGCCCTGGTGGCCCCGAGGAACCCGCTCTCAGCAAGGTGCCCCCTGTACCCATGCCCAGGAGATTTGCTCCGGTAGGTGCAAATTCTCCTTTCTTCATTCCCAAGCATCCCAGCTTCTCTAATCCTGGGGTGGCAGACGGAGTGATCAGGGGGTCATATCCCTGCTGCTGCCTTTTGGATGGCCTCGGGGGGCTCTGTCACCCCTTTTCATTCCATTTCAGGCCAAGGGGAGGCAGAAGCGGGTAAAGGCAGTGGCTGACTGCAAGGGGGACAAGGCACGAGACCTGACTTTCTCCAAGGGGGAGGTCATCGTCGTGACACGTGAGGAGGACGAGCAGATCTGGGTGAGTCACTGTGGCACTGACAGGTGCTGGGATCCAAATCCTGGTCCCTTTTCCCTCTCTAGTTCTCTTCTGAAGGAGGCTGGGTTTTTCGGGGGTGAGGGGGCGTGGATGGCAGACTCCTGCCCCATGTGTGCGTAGAGAAGGGCTGGGAGGGCTCCACTGCTGTGTCACCACAGCTCTGCCTCTCTAAATCCCTGTTGGAATTGAGCAGGTGAGAGGTTTTGGGGCTGATACCTCGAGATAGGACTGGCACTCCCCTGAACTCTCTTTCTGCACCCCCAGGTCGGCTTCATTGAGGGCGATGGCTCCCGCACCGGAGTCTTCCCTGCCAGCTTTGTTCACCTCTTGCAAGACTGACCATGTGGTGGTGGCCCATGTGTCACTGTCCCATTGGCTGGGACTAGAGACAGCTCCCTGCTGGGGGCTTGGTAGAGCCAGGCCACAGGGGACACATGCCCAGAATCCTGGCTTGAGACCACTGTCCTCCAAGGGGGCCCAGAGACCCACTGCACTGGGAGAGCTGTCCATGGATGGTGGTGGTGGGGAGCTGAGGAGCAGAGGATGGATGGATGTGCTCGCTGCGCCGGTGGGCTGAGGTTTCTGTGCCAGCCCCTGCTCTGGTTGCTCTTCCAACCTTCCCATGGGCTCTGCCCTTCCCTTGGGTTTTCTTTTTCCTTATCTGCAAGGAATTGGGGACGGGGGAGCTGTATTTGGTGTCTCCTTCCCTCTGCCAGATAGTCATGAAGCCTTCTCCTTATCCTGGGGGCAGCCATGGACTGCCAGCCTCCTTCTGTACCCCAACTGTGAAGCTTTTGGGATGGGCAAGAAATAGGAGAAGGGTTTTTTATTGTGTCCATCCCCCACCCCACATTCTGGGAGCTGCCTGGACTGGTGGAAGTTGGGGATGCTTCAAAGGTTCTCCAAAGCAGGTAGCGAAATGCCATTCACTGCTTTGGAGGGCGGGGGATGTTTCAGGTGGTACCACAAAGCCCCTGCCCCATGTCCCTCATGTGGGGTGGGTGCTGGATCACCACCCCTTCCCTGCAGGGTCTCTCAGAGGGGCTTTTGTAGATTTTTCTAGGACCAGAATACCCCTGTACCAGTGTCCCTTGGGAGCCACCTGCCTCCATACCCTCTCGCTTTAACCTTCTCATTTCTGTGTCAAATACTTAATCTCAAAAAATATTTTAAAATATGTTTTCTGTCTCTTGATTTTGAATAAACCATCATTTTTTAAAGCACCTGGAAGTGTGTTGAGGGTGCAATCCCTGCCTTGGCAGTCCCCAGCAGGGTGAGTCTGCTGATGTGTCCCCAAGGCTCCCAGTCACTGGCATCTGTGAGCACCCTTGGGGATAGCCATGTAGAGCTGGTCTGGGACATGGGCACCTTCCCTGGGATGGATGCCAGGATGAGCGCTGGAGCAGGACCAAGCAAGGAGGGCAAGGTTGTCACTTACATAGCCCAGTGGCCTGTGCCTCATATTGCTGCCCCTCCAGGCAGGCCTGAGGGGCTTGTGGCTCCCATCCCAGGCTGACACACCATCAGCTGGCAGGGCTCTGCTGCCCTTCAAAGACTGCAGGACATATCATCACACAATCGTGGAATGTTGGAAGGGGCCTTACGGAGAGCTCCTTCCATCCCCTGACAGAGGGGAGGACACCTTCTACTAGACCAGGTTGCTCCAACCCTGTCCAGCCTGGCAATTCTCAGTACCAAAATACTCCAGTATGTGGAGTACTCCAGTATAAGAACTATTCCTATATACTGGAATTCCACCGACACGGGAGCGGAGTATAACGATTACTGCCCCAGCACAGTGCACGGTAGCCGTGCCCCCAGGATTCGCTAGCTAAGCCATCCCGGTGGCAAAGCCCCGTGCCGGGCTCTGGCCCTCGCAGCCCGGGCTCCCCCCTCCCGGCCGCCGCAGCGCCCCCGCTCCTGGCTCTCGGCTATATTTAGCCCTGCCCCGCGCTGTTTCGCTTTCCTGGCAGAGTTTATAACTGGCCGGGACAGCCCCGCCTCCTTTCTGCTTTCTCTCCCTTCTCTTTCCTTCCCTTCCCTTTCCCCCTTTCCCCCCTCTCTGCTCCCTCCCCTCCGGCTGCCCAGGACCCGCCGTGCCAGCTGTGCCAGCTGTGCCAGCTGTGCCAGCTGTGCCAGCTGTGCCTGCTGTGCCTGCAGCCAGAGCCCTGCTCCGCTCGAGCCCCCACCATGGGGCCCGCTGAGGAGCTGGTCCGGATTGCCAAGAAACTGGAGAAGATGGTGGCCAGGAAGAGCATGGTAAAGTAGCTGATATTTACACACAGCTGTATTTACGCATGTGTTTGTTTACACATGTGCTTTTTTTACATGATTGTTTGAATGCTGTTGGGTGGCTTGGGAAAGGGGGGCTGGGGGGGGGGGGGGAGTTTGGTTTTCACACCCCTGAGGTTGTCCCTGGAGGGGCTGAGTGGGTTTAAGGGGTGCTGCCTCTGCCACCCAAGCCCAACCTCAGGACATTGTAGTCAGCACCCAGGGGATTTAATTTTATGTCTGATTTGGGGCTCTCCTGTAGCCCATTGCTCCCAGACACTTGAACTTGTGGGTAAGGGGGGATTTGTCCCGTGGGTGGCAGCTCTCGACACCACTTGGCAGTGCTGGATTATTGTGGGTGACAGGTGTTTGGCACCCAGCCTGGGCACCAACGCCCGATCAGTGCCAGGGCCAGAGGCTCATGTACAAGCAGGGAAAAGCTCCGGGCTGGGGGAGCAACCTTCAATGCAGCCAGCACAGCCCTGACTGTTGCACAAGTGTGCAAAGGGAGGAGAGGGGTCAGTCACTGTTTTCTGGGTGGTTTTGGTGGTTGTGTGCTGGGGAAGCCAGGATCCAGCCTTGCCACCCTTGTGCCAAGTGAGGATGCATCAGGGGATCCTGGTGTGCCAGTTACGAGTGCCAAAGCCGCCCTCAGGGTTAATATTTGACTGTTTCCATTGCCCTTTGCCCTGACAAGGTGCAGGCTCCTGGCTGGGGGGGCAGTACTGCTGTCTCCCTTGATCTGGTGGCTTTTTGGGTCGCCAATGCTTGGTATCAAACCAGGAGGACACTGGGGAATCCCCCAGCTGTCCCTAGCTCCCACCAGCCCAGATTTTTCTTGCAGGTGTTTTTTTCCAAGTTTTAAGAAAAGCTCCTGCTACCCAGCTGGAGGCGTGACCTGGTGCTGGGATGGTCCAGCAGGATTTGGGTGTGGGACTTTTCCATCTGAAACAGAGGGTCAGGCAGTCCCAGGGAGCAGCCCAGGGCTGCTTTGGGTTCTCCTTTCATGCCCTTCCTGGTGCTGCCTGGTGCCTCCTCAAGGTCTCTTCTGGGTGGCTTGTCCCTGCTGCAGGAAGGGGCACTGGATCTGCTCAAATCCCTGACCAGCTACACCATGACCATCCAGCTGCTGCAGGTGAGGGGGTTTGGGTGGGATGGACACCCGGTGGGGTAGCTTGTCCTGTGCCCCATGCCAGCCAGCACATCCCTAAGGATTGTCCCTGGTGTGTGTCCCCAGACCACACGGATTGGAGTGGCTGTGAACTCAGTGCGGAAACACTGCTCAGATGAAGAGGTGGTGGCCTCAGCCAAAATCCTCATCAAAAACTGGAAACGGCTTCTGGGTGAGTGATGCTGGGGGAAGGTGAGAACCCCCCAAAGCCTCAGTCCTCCCTGGGCCATCCCCACACCTCGAGCCCCGATGCTTTCTTGGGGAATGGAGTGGAATCGGTCCAAAGCTAGGATGTGCGGACTTCTATGAGCTGTAACCCAGATTTTCCAAGGGCTTGTTTTCACTCTGGGATAAAGTGGTATAAATCAATGTGTGCCCCGCCAAAGGCTGAGCATCTCCATAGTCATTCCCCAGCCAAAGATGCAGCTCTGCAGGTGCCCTGTGCTGGTTTGGGCTGTGACTGTGACACCCAAATCTTTCCCCAGAGTCCACCACCACAAAAAAAGAGAAGGATGCAGATGGGAAGAAGGAGAAGGACACAGCTGCAGACAAAGAGAAGAAGAAGGGGTTGGATGTTTCCAGCTGCCCCAGTGAAGGGGTGAAGCACACCAAGAATACAGCTGAGAAGCCCAGGGAGAAGCATAAGGAGAGGTGAGGGCTCCTGCCTGTTTTCGGGAGGCAAATATGAGACCACCCCCTGCTTGGTCCTTAAGAGTTTATCCATCTCTGCCTACCCGTGGGTGCCGGCAGCACCTCTGGAGACCAAACTGCCTCTGGGACAGCAGCAGGGCAGTTTTTGGAGGAGGGAGAAGTGATCATTTTTTATCTTCCCTTCTCTAAAATGAATTATTCCTTGGATGAGATCAGTTTGGACTGTGCTCATCTGACCCTTGCTCTCTCTGTCCCTAGGAAGCCCAGCAACTGTGACTCTCATGCCAGCAGCACCCAGGGCCACTCTGCTGATTCCAGCCCAGAGAGGTACCTGCTGAAGGATGCCCTGACCCTCACAGCAGGCTCTGCCAGGCACTGCCAGCCCAGGGGGGGCTTTGCTGGCAGCCTGGGGTGGAGCTCAGGGATGGGGGATGCAGGATCCAGCTCACAGGTTGCCAGAGTATGCTGGGGTTGCTGAGAGCTTCTCTCCCTTCCTTTGGGCCTCTGTGGTGAAGAGAGTCCAGTGATGGCCAGAGCCCCACTGCATCCTCCAAGAAATCACCTCTGGATGGCAAGAAAGAGAGGTGGGTGCTACACTGGGTGAAGATGGGAGTGGCCAGACCCTAGCCCCTCATCGGGCTGTGGTTGGGGGTGTGGACCCACCACTTGTCCCAGTCGCTGCCCTCTGACATGGGGCTTGTCCTGCCAGGAGAGCCTCTGCTGACTCCAGGTCCTCAACCATCTCCTCTTCCTCCCCACAGAAGAGACTGTCGGGGGACAGGTAAGGGGGGTGTCCCTGGGCAGCCTGGGGATGCTTTTAGGGTCTCCCTTGGGGATGCCTTGACCATGGAGGGTGTGAGAAGTAGCTGGAAGCCCAGATCCTGCTGCAGCACTGGGATATTCCCTGGGAGGAGCAAATCCTCCCCTGGGGAGATTCCTGTTGGCTTCTGAGCACTCTCATCGATGTGCTGGTTCCTGAGGTCCTGCCCTCAGTCCCTGCCCCCTGTCCTGTCTGCTCCATCTCTGGTGTCACCCCCACTGTCCCATTCCGTGCCAGCCCCAGGAGAGCTTCTCTGGGCACCAGCCTCTCTCCAACTCTCACCAGCTCCCAGAGAAACTCCAGTGACAGCAAGGAAGAAAGGTAGGAGAGAGGAGGAAAGGTAGGAGGGAGGAGGAAAGGTAGGAGAGACCCATTCCGCTTCCAGGGGAGCCCGGCAGGTCCCTGCAGCTGTGCCAGAGCCCTGCCACCTGCCCGTCCCCCTCCATGTGCCCCTGCAGAACCAACAGCAGCAAGGCCAAACCTGAGGTGCTGCAAACCCCCACCAGTCCCTCCTTCTCTCCCAGCCCCTGCTTCCTGCCTCCCTGCTATCTCACGGGCGACTTGGTGCGAGACAAGTGCATTGAGATGCTGACAGCTGCACTCCGCATGGATGGTGAGCAGTTCTGCGGGTGCTGCAGCCAGACTGGGCTGTTTCTGCTATGGGACAGTCCTGATAGGAGCATTTGGCTCCTAAAGGAAAGAAAAGGAGGTTGGCAGGGTCTCTGATAAGCGGGTTGGAAGTGAGGATGCATCTTTGTAAGGTTCAAGATGGGTAAAAATAGGTATTTTAGAGATTGAGTGCCTGGGGCAAATACAGGGAGAGATGAGACTTTTTGGGGGAGGTACAGTGGGGCTTGTGGCTGGTTTCACAGCTGAAGGTCACCCCTTAACCTCTCTACCCTTTAGATGACTACAAGGAGTTCAGTGTCAACTGCGAGAAGATGGCATCAGAGATTGAAGACCATATCCTTTGGGGGGCTAGGGCTCCCCAGGCTCCGTCTGCTGGGGCGGCGTGCGTGGCCTCAGGAGCACTGCTGGGGACAGGGCAGAGCGTGACAGGGACAAGGGCAGAGCGTGACAGGGACAAGGGCAGAGCGTGACAGACTGCCTTGCTCGGTGCCTGCAGAGGGAGCCCAGACATCAGTTAGGGGAGGCTGAGGCTGAGGCTGATGCTGAGCAAGGCATCTCCTGAGCACACGCCTTCATGCGGGGGTCTGTGTGTACGCCCCAGTCCCCTCTGGTCAGGGACCTGCCTTCAACCCTGGGGAAATAAATCCAAACCCAGCCAGCATTTTTGTTTTTTTCCATGAGCCTGCTGTAGGTAACTGTGTCTCCTGCCAGAACCAGTCTGTCACAATGTCCAGGCTGTGCCATGCTGGCAGGGATGAAGCCAACTCTGCCTACCCCCAGCTCGAGGCTTGGTGTTCTCCTGGCACCCCCTGAGACCAGGACCAACCCCAACGTTTTGGTGCCTCCCAGACTCTGTGCCCAAAGCTGCTATATCAACCTGTCCCTATCCATGTTCTTTGGGAGGAGGGAGAAGACCGAATCCTCTGCACCATGAACTTTTGTCCCAGCACAGGGCTTGGTGACAGTCCCTGAGTCCCACAGCCTCTCCTGGGTGTTAGACATTCCAAGGCAATGCAAAGTCATTTTCCTCCCCACATCTTAAGCTGTGCTTCATCCTCTTAATGCCAAGGATGGGGATGCTTCCCGCAGAGAGGAAAGCCCCACTGGGATCAGCCACCTGCACATGACCATTGGCCCCGGTGACAGCAGCATCCAAGCTGGCATCCTCCCTTGATTCCTTGACAGACCCCACATATCTTCCAGGAGCTGAAGAGCACGGACATGAAGTATCGCAACCGGGTGCGGAGCAGGATCAGCAACCTGAAGGACCCCAAGAACCCTGGTCTGCGGAGGAACGTGCTGTGTGGGGCCATCGAGCCCGGTCTCATCGCCCGCATGACTGCCGAGGTGGGCAGCGGGGTGCATGAGGCTGCTCCCCATGGATCTCATCCATGTTGCCTCTGTGATGCCCAAGTGCAGGGTCTTGGCTTGGTGCTGTCCACAACGGGGTTGTCCCAGAACCTCCCTGTCCCACTCCAGTGCTGAATGAGGCCCAGGGAGCATTAGGAGAAAGCTGGCAGCACTGCCAGGTCTCCTCATATAGCCCTGCAGACCCCCAGCCCATCACAGATCTGGCCGTGGGATGTCACACTGGCAGAAGTGTGCCCATTTGTCCTCCTCAACCAGGGTCCTCAAATCAGAAGCCCAGTTTCCCCTGTGGGGAGACAGATCACAGCAGTTTTAGTTTGAGGATGGGGTGATTTTTTCATCTGGATGGGTCTGAGCCTTCCAACAAGCACAGAGAAAGGTTAATCCTGTTTTGGGAGAGGATGGGGAAGGCGTTGGACTGTGGTGCTTGGATGTGAGCAGAGCCATGGCCACACTGACCCATCTGGGCCAATGCTGGTGGCAGGAGATGGCCAGTGATGAGCTGAAGAAGCTGCGGAACGCCATGACCCAGGAGGCCATCCGGGAGCACCAGATGGCCAAGACGGGCGGCACTGTCACCGACCTCTTCCAATGCAGCAAATGCAAGAAGAAGAACTGCACGTACAACCAGGTCAGGCGTGGTCCCCAGGGGATCTTGGCTTGGGGCACCCCAGAAGGGTCTCCTCTGACCCGACGCTGCTCCACCCCAGGTACAGACGCGCAGTGCTGATGAGCCCATGACAACGTTCGTGCTGTGCAACGAGTGTGGGAACCGCTGGAAGGTCTGTAACTGTCTGGGCAGAGGCTCTGGGCAACCCAGCCCTTCCCTAGCCTTTGGGGGTGGCAGAGCCCCCTGAGGTGGTGCTTTGGGGACTGGGTGAGTGCTTACCACTTGCCCTGGGCTCTGCTTCTCCTGCAGTTCTGCTGATGCTGCTGGCGAGTGGGCTGGAGGGAGCATGATGCAAGACAAGAGGCTGTGACACCACACTGGGCAGCTGGGGTGCGAGGAGGGGTCAGGGTGGCACCAGTCCCTAAACCCCAGCTCCTTGTTCCCTTGCACTGGGTTCCCTTGGGGAGGCAGCCTCCAGCAATGTCAGGTTCACTCGAGAAGGTCCCTGTGAATTCAATGGTTCTTCCCTGCAAATGCCTACCTGCCATTTAATTGGGGTGTGTCGGGATCCCACTGCAAATGGATTCATTCCTGGAAAGGGAGATTGGTACAACCTGGGCAGCATGTCCTTCCCTGAGAAATCTGGGCTTGGATGATTTGGGGGGCAGGAGAGACATTGCTCCATGGACATGGGGCTGTGCCTGGGAGCTGAGGGTGGCAGAGGGCCAGGTTTTAACCCAAACACCTTCTTCCTCACCCAAGTGCATGAAGAGGGAGGACATGGAGGGGACTGGGTAGTTGCAGTGTGTCCAGATGCTGTTGGGATGCCACTGTGTCCCTCTGCTCTGTGACAAATGGACCATCCATCCTGGCTTGAAGGCACCATGTCCCAGGAAAGAAGGAAGGATGGCAGGGAGAGAAGTGAGGAAGAACCCTTCCAGCCAGAGTAATAAAGGTGTGAACAATCTCTGCAGAGCAGACTGTTTCTTAAGGTGGGTCTGGGATCTCTGTCTCAAGTTTATAGCTCCCCAGTTTGAGCCTCAAGGTTGTTCAAGATCCCTCACCGAATTCCAACATATATATCAAGTCCACCAGCCCCAGCTTGGGATACAACCATGGCTTGCTGCTCATCCACCACTTGACTGGTGATTAAAGACCTTCAATTAAGGCTGGAGCAGCTCCCTGGCTTGCTCTGGATGCTGCAGCCTGCCCCATGGCAGGACAGAACTTCCACCAACAGCAGGGAGCTCTTTCCAGGGAAAAAGCATCAGGGAGCAGCTGGGAGACATCCCTTTGGCTACAGGAGTTCTGGGATGGAGCCTTGTGGCACCAAGCCCATCCCTCGTTACCACCAGCCTCTTCCAGTGGCAGTGAGGTGTGGTGGGGACACAGGAAGGTCATGGTGACCCTGGGTGGCCATGGATGGGGATGAGGGTGCTGCTCCCAAGCCTGCATGAGCTTAGGGTGAGAGCAGAGAAGGATGGTGAAGCTGTTAATTAACCCATCATTAATTTTTTTAAGTTGGGCTGAGGTGTGATTTTTTTCACAAGGCAGTGCTGTTTGCAGCCAGACTTGGGTGCTAAACCCTCCGTGTTTGGGGGTCTCCACCACCCTTGAGCCCCCTGAGAAAGTTCTCTGGGCTGTGGTGCTGGTTAACATGCTGACGTGATTAATGAGCTTCCAAGGCAATTATTTACTCTTGTGATGGTGTGTGTGGCTGAAATTAAAGAATATAGTGGCTTGTAGGGGATGAATAAAACATCAGTGTGACCTTGAGCTGTGAAGGGAGTGCAGGAAGGGCAGGACTGGGGCTCCCAGCTGTTACCAGTGTGCCTCAGGGCACGTTTGCCTGCAACAAGGTTGAAATAGGGGGATTTGGACCTGTATTTTTTTAATATAGGTGTTACAGGTGTTTAAGTGATACTGGAGGGAGATGGACTCCAAGCATGTTATGATGGTTCAGTCCTCTGTGTCCTTTGGCCCCCCCCCATGAACTTGTCCCCAGGAAAATTGTCACCCTGTGCCCCCTCCCCAGGTTCCCTGGGAAGTCCCAGAGGAGGAAAGGAAAAGGCAAACTGGAGAGCTGGGAAAGCAGGGGCTCTGCTGACACCCATGCAAAGATCCAATTCCTGTACTTTCAGTCCCAAACTGGGGGCTGAGCCCCCCAGGATAACCTGCCATCCCCTTTCCACCCCTCAGCTCCAGAGGTCCCTGGAGCTTTCCCCTCTCTCATCCCCAGTGGTGGTCCCCTCCTCCCCTCCACATCTCCCAGCCTGCTGAGGAAAAGGAGCAGGGAAGATCCCTGGCAGCTGCCCATGCTGCCAGCACTCAGCTCTCTCTTGAACTTTGGTGCAGTGGGTACTTCAGTTCTCATCAGTGCTGGAGAGGTGGAACCATGTCTGCACCAGCAAGTGCTAATGCTGGTCCCCCTGCCTTCTGCGGGCAGGAGGTACAGACAGACAAGAGCCCTCAGGACCCCTGTGGCAGCTCCAGCCCCACGTGTGGCTGGTCATGACCGTGCAATGATGGAGAGGCCCTTAACCGTCGCTGTCAGGGGTTGATTTACCCACCCCGAAGCTCCAGGTTTGGATGTTCCAAAGCTTCAGCAGAAGCTGGTGCCTCTTCCTGCCTCTCCCTGCCTGTCCTCTGCATGAATCACAGAATCACTTCAGTTGGAAAAGACCTCCAAAACAATTGGGTCCAACTGCTGTCCCAGCACCACCAAGCCCACCACTAACCACATGTGCCCAATACCACATCAACACATCTTTTAAATCCCTCCAGGTGACTCCAGTGAGGTGCTCAATCTGATGCTCAGATTATATTTCTATTCAGCCTCCAACCTGCAATGCTTTAAACAACCCCAGAGGATGTCCAACCCCAGCCAGGCTTCCCTGTGAGGGGACAGCCACTACTGGTGCTGCCAGACCACAGCCCTTCCCCAGGGGCTGCCCTCAGCCAGCTCAGGAACACTGCTCCACAGAATCTGGTCCATGGCCAGCTTTACTTTGCAATCCTGGCTTGCCCAGGGGTCACCCCCCTCCCCCTGTGCTCCAAGCTCACCCACAGCACGGGGCTTTGCCGCTGCCCTTCTCCCCCGCATTTCTCTAGCCTTGAGAAAAAATCAGCACTTTGCTGTTCTGCGGTTTCCTTGGCAACCCCATTTCCCCATCCTCTCGCTTTATGCATCTGTAACTCCCCCCACCCCGGTCACCGCCCCCCAAAGCACAGTGCCAGGTCCCTGTGCACAAGGGGACAGGGATGGGGCAGGAGGTGACATGTCCTGTCCACCACCAGGACAGCTCGTTCTCAGCCGGGGCTTCCCAGGCACCTGGGCTTCTTGGAAAGGGATGGAATAGCTAATGGTGCTTCGTGTGTCTGAACTGAACTGAAGTCAAACAGTTTTGGAGCCCTTACCTCTCTGCGTGGGTCCTAGTGCTCCTGCACAGGGTGCCCAGAGAAGCTGTGGCTGCCCCGTCCCTGGGAGCGTCCAAGGCCAGGTTGGATGGAGCTTGGAGCAGCCTGGGATAGTAAGAGGTGTCCCTGTCCGTGGCAGGGGGTGGAATGAGATGGGCTTTAAAGGTCCTTCCAAACCAAACCATTCCGTGTTTCCATGACTGGCAGGCTCTGTGACAAACTGTGCAGACTCCCCTGCCCATTCCCATGCTTCCTTCCAATCAATAGGTTATGATCCCTTAGGCACAGGTGCTCACTGCCTCCCCAGACATCAAATCCACATATTTATCTGGTGACAGCCACAGGCTCTCAGCGTGACTCGGGTAGACAGGATTCAGATCTCCTGGGAAAACCACCCATCACCTCTGCATCATGGCTTCTCCCACGGGTGATGACACCGGAATGATGCTCAGAGCGGTGGGCACACGGCAAGGGGACAGCCCTGCTCAGGAACTGGGCTAACTTCCTTTAAAAAGCAGGAAAGCACAGCCCTGGGGAGGTTTAGGGAGGGCAAGGATGGTGCAGAGAGTGCTGCGTGGGTTGGGGGGAGTCAAAGAAACTCCCTTTGCCTTGGTGACCAGGGAAAGGTGCCCAGTGTGGCCCCAATACTTGGACTACAACAGCTCTTCCCCAAATCCCGAAAAGCTGATCAGTACCTTAAAAGCTGAGCAGACCTTGCACCAGCCTGAGCTGGGACTTGATGCTAAATGAAAGCAAGAGCTGTAGAGAGTCCCTACATTTTTTAGGGAGACCTCAGCTGCTGCACTTCCTTCGAGCTGTGGCTCAGCCAAAGCTTTCAAAACTCTGGGCTTTTTATTCACCTTTTGTTTAGGTTTTTTTTTTTTTTTTCCTAAGCACAAGGTGCTGCCTCTGCTACAGGGGCAGGGGAAGATGGGGAATGCAGGGCTTTGGGTCTGGATTCCATAGGGTTGGTTGCCAAAGGATGCCGTGGTGTGGTGGTCCCTAAACCCCTGTAGGACCCAGGCAGGACGCTCCCAGCACTGAATGACACACAAATAGCACTGAAATAGAAGGGAAAAATTGCTGAGCCTCCCAGTTCTGGTGCCAGCCCCAGGTTGGGATACAAATGGAATTTCCTTTCTCTTTCGTTGTTTTGTCTTGATGTGAGTGATTCAACTGCTTCGGAGCGGCTCTGAAAAAAATTAGTGATTGTCCAGGACAGCCACCTGATCCAGCCTGGATCTTCAGCCAAACAAAAATACTTGGAGCAAAGCCATGGATTTGAGCTGACTGGGAAAAAAAAAAATCAGTTTTCATCTACAGTGTTTCAGTGTTTGCAGCCCATTGGAAGGAAATTATTTGTCAAGGTGTATGGCTGCAATTCTGCACACCAGGCTTTGTGATGATTTAAAAGCATCAAAAGAGCCCAAATTGGATCCAGACCTTTATTTCTAAAGTGAAATTTGTTGCATGGAAAATTACAGAACATACTTTTCCTAAAGAAAAACCCTGTGCCCTTTTTTTTCCTGGCCAGAGAGGGTTGCTGAGTTTGCAGAGCACTTTGATCTAAGCTTTCCTAAAATTACAGGCACAGACCTCTTTTTTTTCCCCCTTCCTTTAGCTGAATACACGGAGAACTGAGCAAAGATCCCCCATTAAAAGCAGAAATCTCTCCACAAAATACAAATTTTTCCTGACTTTCAGCTGGAATCATGCACACTCTTCCCCTTTACAGTAGGATGGAGGAGATGACAGACAAAAAGCCCCAGTAAATGCTGTAAAACCCCCCAGCTCCCTCAAAGCACACAAATTCCCATCTCCGTGCTTCCCACATCAGCAGGCCAACCTAAATATTGCAGAGGGGAAAAAAAAACTTTGGCTTTTTTTGCCTGACACTTTTTTCCCCTCCCTGCCAGGAGCTCTTGGGTGCTCAGCAATTAGGAGCTGCGGATTAATCTTGAGTGATATAATGAAGTGCCAGGTGGCTGAAGGACAGAGCTGGTGGGGTGGGTGAGGGGGGAGTAGGGTTGCTCTACAGATTCATATGATTTCGGACAGGTTTAGTGCAGGTAGAGCACCCAAGGTGATGGGGAAAAGGCTCAGTGGGATATCCAGGCTCATACTTACTCCATGATGATCCTTTGCATGTAAATGCATGGACTGGGCAGGGCTTGTGTTGCAGAGGAAAAATTATCTTTTCACATTTTCTAACCCTGATTTTCTTGTAATGTCCCCAGAATATCTTTCCACCAGCTTTACACCATCCCAGTCTCCCAGCCTCATGTCAATTATTTATTTTTGAAAATTGCCCCAGGAGGGGCAGTTTGGACAGGTCCCAAGCTCTTCCCCCAGCCATATCTGTGTCCCCTTTCACAGTCATAGAATCACAGAGTTCTTGGAGTGTGAGGGGACCTTAAAGCCCATCCAGTGCCACCCCCTGCCATGGGAGGGACACCTCCCACTGTCCCAGGTTAATCCAAGCCCATCCAGCCCAGCCTTGGGCACTGCCAGGGATCCAGGGGCAGCCACAGCTGCTCTGGCACCCCGTGCCAGGGCCTGCCCATCCTCACAGGGAGGAATTCCTTCCCAAAACCCCATCTATCCCTGGCAGTGGAAAGCCATTCCCCCTTGCCTTGCCACTCCAGACCCTTGTAAATCGTGTCTGTCTGACTTTCTTGACAGCTCTTTCAGGTACTGGAAGGCCACAATTAGGTGACCTCAAAGCCTCTTTTCCAGGCTGAGCAATCCCAACTGTCTCAGCTCTTTGCCTTTTCCCCAAGGTCTCTGTAAGCCTCAAAGTCAAGAGGAGCTGGCACCGAGGGCCACATTCTTCCAACAAACCGCCTTGTCTTTCCAAAATGAGAATATTAATAGCTCATCCTGTAACGATGCCATGACCCAGGAGCTGTGCCACCCATTACCCATAGCAGCCAATTTATTCCCAACTCTGGCGGGGTCAGCGACCATCAGGGAAGCAAATGCTAATTAACAGCTCTGGGCAAAGCAGCCGGCCTGGGTAGGGCATGTAATTATTGAGCCAGCTGCACTGGCCACAGTGCTGGGGCTGTGGGGAAAGGGGCGACAGAGCAGCCACGGAGCGGGGATGGGCAGCAGCTTCCAGCTGTAGCCCAGCACGAGGGCACTCACTGCCCTGGGGACACGCGTGTCACACTGCCACCAGCCAGGCTGTGACACTGCACGTGTGTGCTGGCACCTCTCTGACCCCTGCGCCGCCCTCCCTGGTCCAGCCCCATCCCCGTCCCTGCTGGTCCCTCTGCATAGCCATTCTCCAGGTAAATGTGACATTTCCTCGGGGCAGGAAAGATGCTTGGAATATAAAAACTCCTGGTGCTGGGAGATGCAGAGCCCAGGGAGGAATCGTGCTAATGCCTTTACATCTCTGCCGTGGTGAGTCATCCAGGCCCTCAGAGGATCCCAGCTGTGCTTGGATACAGGCAAGGTAGAAGCACAAGGCGAGATGAAAAATTGCTTTGCTCAGAAGATAGCTTGGTAACAGCAAGGAATAAAATTGTCCCCTTGGCACTCACCCTCAGCCACGGGGAGGAGGGGGTGCTGTGCTGTTGGGTGGGCAAGAAGGGCCCCATTTGTGGGAGAAATGGGAATACTTAGCCTAGAACATTCAAGTTGTTAATGGAGTGCAATTACCACTGGAAGGGAGGAGGATGGGTCTTTCCATCAGGCTGATGGGAAAAATCCATTCTGGGATTGGGAATTAGGCTGGATCACCTTGAAGGTGGTTATGGGCAAACAGTGCCTCCCTCGTCCCTGACAACATGGTGCTCTGATGCACCCAGTCACTCTGCCACATCCGTATGAGTGTCTATGTGTTGCTCCTTGATGGGGACAGGGGGACAGCTCCTGGGAACTGTGGCCACCCCAGGTTTTGCTCCCTACTGTGCCATGGGAGGGCAAACCAAGAAGGACAAGTTAAAAACCCAGATTAAAACAATTTTTTAGGTCATCAAAATTTTATCAAAGCCAACACCTCCCTGAGCCAGGGCTGGCTCTGCCTCCACCAAAACCAGCAGCAGGAAGGGATTTATACATCAAATATCCTCTCCCTCAAACTGCTGAAGCTGAAACCTTGGGAAACAGGGAAAAAAATCTGTTTCTAGCTGTTTTCCTCTCCACGTAAATAAGTATCTATTGGCAGAGCATTTCCTTCTGCCTAAGGCTTTCATTGGATATAATTTATTTAATATTGCTCTTTTAAATCATTGTGTTTGGCTCTCAGCTGCTTCACCCATCTCAGAGCAGGGATGATGGCACTTTGTGTTCAGAAAATATATATCTGCATTTAGATGGGCAGACAGCTAGCTGTGGAAGAAGAGCAGCTCCAATCATTAAATCACCACTTTCAATTTTTCCTTATTACTAGTCCTCATTTAACCACAGGCCAGGCTGGCCAAGTGATCCCCAGGGAGAGCCCATATGAGCCCAGCAGTTAATCAGCTCTAAAAAAGGGTCTTGAGAAAAAAAAAACATTACCCCAGTCTGATAATCAGAGAGGAGATCTTCCCTGAAAATATCTTCCCAAGGCAGAAGCATTCAGGAAAGGGACCATGGCATGGCTGGAGTCTGATCCTGGCTTCCTGCTAGGCTGGAATATTTTCAGAGAGGAAGAGTGGGACAGCAGGTGGGAGGAAGATCCCAGCATGTTTGCAAGATGCAGGGGGGTGAAAGGGTGATTTTTGTGTCTTTCAGAAGAAAGAAAAGAGGGAAGGGAATCACCTTCTCTCATCAGCTATCTGAGGTTCTGCAGGCTGGGGAGGCTGAAGGAGGGGGAGCTTCCTTTGAAGCTGGGAGAGGCTGAGCACAGCAGCCTTTGCTTTCACTGCTCCTCTTCCTCCGGCTCTTTCCTGTTCCCTGCTCTCATCCTGCGTTCAGGGCCCACCCTCAGGATGGCCAAAACACCCAACATTGTCAGTGGGGTTCTCATGGCAGGGTACAAACAGAGCCAGAGATTTCCTCTGAGACCCAGCACTGATGAGTTTCAACCCCTTTCCCTGATGTCCCTTGCTTTTTCCTGCGTATCACCATGACCACGGAAGAGCCGTGCCATCCCAGCTGCTCTGCAGAAGTTCCCAGTGCTGGCTGATGGACTGGGAATGCTGGCAGAGGCTCTGGCCCATGGCTTGGCATTGCCCCTGGAAGCAGGGAGGGAAGTAGATGGGTATCTTGGAAAAATACAGCATTGGGCAGCCACCATCTGTGTCCCTGTGGATGGAGGGAGCTGCCCTCCCTGGGTGCTCTCCCAAGGCCACTAGGACCAGCCAGGACAGATGAGAGCAGGCACCTGGTGGTATCATGATGGAAACTGAAGCAAAGCAAGGTCCCCAGCTCTGACAAAGGGCTGGAGGAGGAATCCCTGGAGGCAGCTGCGTCAGGGGTGGCATCACCATGAATGTTCATCACCAACCAACAAGTGATGCTGTTGGTTTTTCTGCTGGTGATCCAGCTCAGACAAGTCAGGGATGAGCCAGGTGGAAAGCAGGCAGCTGGTGATGGAAGAGCTTTGCTCCATCTCTTGCTACAGCTGCATCCAGCCTGGCTCTGGCTGATCCCAGCTCCTGAGCCCTTCAGAGCTCAGTCAAAGTGTCAAGGAAAAATGCTGAGGTTTGCTGAGCTTTTTGGGATGAGTCCCGCCCCTGTGTTGAGCCATCCATCACCCCTCCTGACATCCAGGACCAAAGCCATGCAGGTGATGGAGGCTGCAGCCAGATTCCATGAACAACTCCTGCTTTCAGGACCTGTTGAGCATCTTCAAAATCCCCCAGGATCCTGTCAGGAACCTGAGCATCATTTCAGGACCTGCTGTCTGTGTGCTTACACTGTGTGGGGACACACTGTACTGCCCCACAGCCCAAACCAAGCACACGATATGGAGATCTCTGAGATAACCAGGAAAAGAGCCTTAATCATATATTTAAAACACCCTGTAACCACCACTGCTCCCATGCCATTGCTTCCCTGACCTCCATATCTCGCTCCTGGCAGGGAATGAGTGACACAAAGAGCTGGTGGGAGCTGATGCTCTTTCATCAGGAGCTTTTGCTCCTGGTGCCACCAGGTCCAAATCATCCAAATCTCAGTCCTTCAGCCCCAAACCAAACCTGATCCAAACATTCCTGTGCTTTTCTACCAGGTTTCCACTGAAAGGACATTTTCTGTCCTCTCCCAGACCCGAACCAAGTCATTCCATGGACTTCTGCAGGAACATGAAAAAGGGGAGGGAAGACCCAAGGTCTGAGCCCAGACCAGAGCAAGAGGCTCTGAAGCTGTGTTCTGTGATTTGGCACAGTTAGAGAGCAGCACGAATGCAGCTGACCTGGATTCCCAACATCAAAGACAACATCCGCTTCTTCCCCAGCATCTCCAGAGCCCTCCAGGGAGGTGAATCAATGAGCTGAGCAGCCACACGTCCATCCCATCCAGCACTGGCACCCAGGGCTGCAGGTCATGGCAGGAGCATCTCCCCTGCACTGTGGCTCAGAGCTAAAAAGCTGCACAAAACATAACATTTATATTCTGACAAAGAAACCTGCCTCCTCCATGATCAGGATGGATGAAGGTGCCCCAGGGGGTTTAAGTCACATTTGGCATGGGTGCCAAATCCTGTTGGTACAAAAACAGACACTGGCCAATCTCCTGTCAGACTCACAGGAGACAGACAAACAGACCTTATGCCTTGGGAAACCTAGACCCAGCACTCCTCCCTGTCCCTTGGTGCTGCTACATGTGTGTCTGCCCATGTGCACAGGGCCCTTGGTCCTCCAGCATGTCACAGCCAGACCCAGGCACCAGGACACAGAGTCCCCATGTCTCAGCCTCAAAGCAGTGCTCCCTGTGCAGGAAAACCCAGTCCCTGGGGGAGCCCAGAGGTCACATTGACACCAATTCGTTCCACCAGCAGCAAAAGGTTTTATTTTTCCAGTCCGGCTCTGTCTGGGAGCAGCATCCTGCCCTGGATCCCCCCTCTCACCACGGTTCATTTATGAGATGACTCACAGGTTGTCAGAGCTCCCGAGGTGCACGGGATGAAAGCAGCACTGCCACCTCTGAGGGCACAGCTCAGGCTCCCAGCTCCCCAAAATCCAGGGACACGCTGCCAGCTCCCAGTCAGTGCTCCCTTGTCACACAAAGACAGCGTGGAGGGGGCAGCAGGATGGTGAAAATACCTAAATAAGCAACAATCAGGGAAAAAGGCTCCTGTGGAGATTGAGTTCCCCAGGGATGGGGTGTGATGCCTGTCCTTTCTTCACTGCCAGCACAGCTTGGTACCCCCGAGCCATTCACTGTCGCTATCCCTGTCACTGCCACGAGGCCAGACATGGGCCTGGCTGAAGGAAAAGGGCTCCTTAACCCCTCCGATGAAATAATCATCGCTTTGGAGGCATTTTTCATGGAAAAGGATGAACCAGAAGATGTATTTGTAAGAAGCCCTGCTGCCCCCAGCCTTGGGTGGGAGCAGCAGCAGGTTTGGGGCAGGCTGAGACTGTGCACCAGCCTGAGCCCAGCAGATGGATAGCCCCTCTCAGGTCCCAGGAACATCTCAGGGGTACTGGTGGCATCACCCTTGAGACATCACCAACCTCTGGGAGAGGATTTGTTGCCTGTAAGGTGGGTAGTAGAGATTTTCCATCCAGCCTCTGGACTCAATTCCGACTCTGGCCATCTCAGTTGTGCAGACACCCTTCCCTGAGAGAAGCCTCTCCACACACAATACCGAAGAAATAATGCTGCAAAACCCCCACCTCACATGCAGCCATGCAGAATGGTGAGGCAGAGAAGAATCTCATCTAATTTTAACTCCCCTGACGGATGGGCTTTGTTCTTTGCAGCAGCTGCCCCGCAAGGTATGAAAACACTCAGATATGTTGACATGGGAAAACAAAACAAACAAATCAGCCCATTTTCCTCTTCAAGGCTGATTTATCTGGAGCTGTCAGTGGAGGGAGGGGAAGCGATGAGCCCTGGGGAGATGGAGGAGCAGCCTGAACTCACAGCTTGGTGGTTACCAGTGCAGTTGGGCTGATGCTCATCGAGCATCTGGTCCACTCTCTCCCAAGCCCCAAACACCTCAGATCTACAGAAAACAGTGACATTTTCTGCTTCAATTCCCCAAGATGTGATTCTGTGCCTGTCCCAACTCATCCTTATAAATGAGCCAGATGCCAATGGTGCCATTCTCTACAAGCTGAGCTCCATCCTGGTGCCCCCATCATGCTGACTACTTGGTTTTCTGGGTTGGGATGGGTGGGATCAGCCCCTGGAGAATGGTGGCAGCAGCTCAGCGGGAGGAGAGGAGGCTGGTAAATCCCTCTGCAAGGGTTGGTGCATCACTTGTATAAGGGGAAGGAAGGAAGGCAGGAAGGCAGGAAGGCAGGAAGGAAGGAAGGAAGGAAGGAATTCATCTCCCCTGTTTCCTCCTCCATTAACCTCCAGAAGTAGCCATGGATTTTGACTGGACTCAGGCCAGAGCAGATTCATGGCTCCTGCATTTTATTTTTATGTCCATTTTGATTAAAACCAATAAATTCCAGAGGAGAGGGCCTTCTTACCATGAAATACACTTTGTCAAGTTTGCAGTCTCTGAGTAAATCAAAACACTGCCATTAGTGGCTCCAGCTGTAAATCCCCTCGGATGGACCTTAACTCACCAGGCAAATGACATGAATTGTGCTCCTCAACAGCCTCAGCATTGCTCTCACCACCTCAATTTGATATATTATTTATTTTTAAGGGTGTTGGGGAGAAAGTAAGAGCTAAGGCATTGCCACACAGAACTTCTTAAGAGAAGCAATCCCCACGGGAGAGCGGGACTCGATTCAAGATCACAGAATCACAGATTGGTTCAGTCTAGAAAGGATTTTAAGGTTCATCCAGTCCCATCCCCTGCCATGGGCAGGGACACCTTCCACTATCCCAGGTTACTCCAAGCCCTGTCCAGCCTGGCCTTGGACACTTCTAGGGATCCAGGGGCAGCCACAGCTGCTCTGGACACCCTGTGCCAGGACCTCCCTACCCTCCTGGGGAAGATAAAGTGGCATTGATCAAACTCGGGATGCAGAGAGAAGTCCCAGCACCAGTGCTGGGTGTCAGGACCTGTCAGACCCACCAGGCTGCATGCATTGCTTTAGGGTGATGCTCTCCTGCTAAACACGCCTCAGTTTCCCCAATTTTGGGAACTCTGTCCACGGCAGCAGCCAGGCTTGGCAGCTGGAGCAGCAATAGCTGAGAGCAGGCAGATGAGCATCAAAGCCCTTTAAAGATTTTCCATTTGTTTTATGTGACCACTGGGTTTATTTTTAACATTCCAGCAGGAAAAAAAAAAAAAAAAACCTCCAAAGAAATGCAGGAGCTGAGCTGAGAGGACGTGTTTGCTGGAACCTGCCAGGATGATTAGTCCTTTGCAGATAACCCATTGGAAAAGGGTCAGTGTGGGGGCTCTGGCCATGCTGGGAGCCAAGGGAAGGATGAGTTCTCTCCCAGAGGACTCCTCAGGCACACTAAAAGCTATTTTACACTCCCCAACCTGATGTTTCTTTCTCACTGGGAGAGGTCAGCAACAGGGCTGCATCAGAGCTGGGCACAGCAGATATTCAACACCTTGCTCTGGGAGGCTGTTTTCACTCAGAAGGGGGTTTAAATCCTGTATTCTGGACCACACACAGGTGCAGAACATCCCTCTCTGTCCTGCCTGGGCTTGCAAAACCACTGCAGGAATGGGAACACCCTCTGGGTAAGGAGGCTGATGCATCCAGAGTGCCGGACCCAAGATACACATGTTAAATCCATCCCTGTGGTCCCAGTTCCTGCCTTTACCCATCCCAGCAGCCCTGTGGGACAAAGCCAGGACCACCTCACACTGTGAGGACAGAAATCCACAGCACGTTGTTCCTGCCTCCCTGCTCAGCAGCCCTGGAGTGGTTGCCATCTGAACCATGGGATGAATGAAAAGCCATTAATTCCCTCCAGGGCGTTTTTATGAGGCTCTTGATGAAATGTCTGGATGCTTCAGCGCTGCAGGAGTTTGATGTTGGTAGAGCTCTGTGCAGACTGAAAACCCCATCTCCAGGGCTGAACAAGATGCTGGCCTCTCGTCCATGTCCTGTGTGCTCTGCTCAGTCCCTCTGGAGCCAAATGTACCCAAAATTGCAGCAAATCATCCTCTCTGTCTGAGCCAGCGCTGTCCCAGGGCACAGGGCAATGAATTAATCCATCCCCAAAGCAAACAGGAGATGGGGACACCCTAATTACACGCACCCACAGCCTCCACCTCCAGTGGGGTTCCAGGAAAAATAAGGCTCCTGCCTCTCAGCTTTGCAGACCCTGAAAGGGGGGAGCCCTGCCAGAGGATGGTGGTCCTGCTCCAAGGCTGGAAAAGATCCTTGGAAAGGGGAGAGTGACCCTCAACCTCCCACAAAGCTCAGCTCTGCTAGGCAGGTGCTGTTACTGAGTCTGTACTTGCACCTTCACCCTGCAGCATCTCCCTACATCTCTTAGCCTGCAGCAGCACCCCTCCTAAGCTCACCAGAAACCCTCTTTAGCGCCCCCAGTACCCCTACTTATTCCCTTCCAAGCATTCCTCCTAAATCCCCCAGCATTGCTCCCCAAATCCCTCCTCAACATTCCCTCATCGTTCTCCCCCCAACACCCCTCCAACTCCTTCCCTCATCCCACAATACCCCTCTTGAATCCCCCTGCAACATCCTCTCCGACCTTCTGAGTTCCCCCAGACCCATCCAGCACCCCCCTAACCCCACAACACATGGTGGGGAGAGTGAAGGAGAGAAAGAAAAAGCAGAGAGCAAGGGGGAACTGGAGATGCCCCGGCTTTGCTTTGTGGACAAGGGGGTTTTGGTCCCCCTGCTTTCTTACAGACAAATAAAACCCAAAACAGTCGCAGCGCCGGGGTCCATCGCACTCCCCCTCCAGTCAGGGGACCCTCGCCGGCTCCGGGGATGGGCGACAGGCAAGGACTGGGGGAGGCAGGGACCGGGAGGAGCTGGGGGACACACAGGGTAGCAGGGAGGGGGGGTAGAGGCAGGAACGGGGCAGAGGGGGTGCAGGTAAGGAACTGGGAAAGGAGACAGGGACTGGGGAGAGCGGGGGTCAGGCAGGGACCGAGAAGACAAGAACCGGGAGGGGAGGCAGGCAGGGATGGGGAGAGAAAGCGACAGAATTGGGAGCGGGGGGAACGGAAGCATGGGGCGAGGCAAGCAGGGATGGGGAGAGGCAGACAGGGATGCGGCGAAAACGGGACCGTGGAGGGAAGACAAGGACGAAAGGGAAGAAAGGCAGACAGCGACCGAGGCGGAGGAAGGCGGGGACCGGGGGGGAGAGGTAGGGATCAAAGGGGAGAATAGCTGGCAGGGAGCGGGAGGGGTGCAGACAGGCGGGCAGGGCCGCCCCCAGCCCCACGTGGCTCGGGGGACACGCGGGTTTATAAAGCGTTCCCGGCCCGCGCCAGTGCGGGCGGCGGCGGCGGCGGCGGGAGCGGGGCTCGAGCCCGCGGGGCTCGGATGCGCCCGGAGGTTCCCGCTGGGCCACGGCCTGGGCCGCGGGCCACGGAGCCGCCCGCGGACGTGACCATGGATGCGCCCGTGGAACTGCCCTCGGTGCCGCCCACGGCCACCGCCGGCCCCTGGGACAACGACACGGCCTGGGCCGCCCTGCCCGGACACGGGACCAACGACACGGGCCCGCAGCGGGCCAAGAACGCCACATCCATCCTCATCGCCATCGTCATCACCGCGCTCTACTCCGTGGTGTGCGTGGTGGGGCTGCTCGGCAACGTGCTGGTCATGTACGGTATCGTCAGGTGAGAGCTGGGCACCCCGGGCGCCGCCCTCGAGGGGTGCGGTGCGCGCTGGGAGCGAGGGGCGCTGGGCACCGGGAGCGGAGCACCGATGGAGCCGCCCGGTGCCAGGGGCGCCGTGCGGCGCACGAAGGTGTGAGGGGCGCACCGGGAGTGGGTGTGCACCGGCCGTGAGCGTGCGCCGGGGTTCAGACAGCACCGGGAGGGGAGTCTGCGCCAAGAGAAAGCGCGCACAGGGCTGAGCGTGTGCCGTGTGCCCGCCGGCAGCAGAAGTAAGTGCGCACCAAGAGTGAGCGTCCGCGGCTGGCGGCGCGCACCGAGCGTGAGCCGGCGGCGGGAGGAGGGCTGGGTGTGCGCAGGCAGCAGCGGGTCGGGTGCCCCGGCCGGTGGGACCCGTGTGTAAGCTGTACGTGGGCAAGGGGGGGTGCAGGTGCCGTGCGAGGGCTGAAAGCAGCAGGCGTGCCCGGAGCAGCTCGGGGAGTGCAAGGGGGCTGTGTTTGGGCTGAGGGGGAATGGGGGCACGCAGCCCGACCCCAAGAGGATGCCCCTTGTCCTTTGTGAGGAAGAGAAGCCGCAGGGCTGCTCACGTTGCGGGCTGGGAGCTGCTCTGCTTGCAGGGCGGGTCCAGCCCCCCCATCCCCCTCAGCCAGGGGCTTGTGGGGTCCCACTGCTGCCGCCCTGTTTCATCCGTGGGAATTACCTACCCGGCCCATTCCCAGCTCCTTCCAGGTGTGCCAGCACCTCCTGCAGCCGCCTGACTTGTGTTTCTCACTAACAAAGAGCAGAAACCGCATGGCCCAGCCCCGTCTCCCACAGAAGCTGAGCTGTCCTGTGGTCCCCTCGATGTGGGGTACCATCTCCAGCAGCTGAGAGACCTACTTTGGCTTCATCCAAGACCTCGGCACCTGTGGTGAGGCTTTCCCTGGGTAGAGACGGGGTCTGCGGGGTCTCGCACCCCAGGGCAGGTAACACGACCCAGATGGCCCCACTTTAAAGATGGGGCAAGGCAAGATGCTGCTGTATCCAGCCAGGCACTTGTGCTAAGGTACAAAATCTCATCAGTCCCTTTGTCCGAGACACTGGATAGTCCTGCCTGGATAAGACGGGTTGACATGAGAAATGGGACCATAAAGCCAAGTCTTGCAGAGCACAGGAGCAGCACCAGCAGCATGGGCTGACAGAGCTCCTCCGCAGCCCTGCCAGCAGCAAAGGATGGGGATGTGCTCGCAGTCACACTCTGTGAGGGCACAGACCCCAACACCTCCCCCTGGCAGGAGGGAGAAGAAGGTTCTCACTGGGTGCCTGGGCTTCACAGCCACCCCCTCTGCACTGCAGGGGGCTTGCTCAGGTAGGCCCAGAATTTGGGGGGGAATTCCAATTCCCATTGCCTCAGATGGGGCTGTAACCCCAGTTTGGCCAAAACCCTAAAGCCAAACCAGAGCTGGTGGCTGGATTTAAACAACCCCCCCTAATTCACATTTTTTAACCATTTCTACGCTAATTTCCCCATCTTTCAGTCCATAGCTATTGTTACAGGAGGTGAGCACAGCCTGACACTGCCTGCACACAAATAAATGCGATGACTCACCAGAGGGAAGGAAACTGTCCTGAAATGTGTTCATGAGCCACCCTGGAGTGCCCATTGCCCTGGTATCAGGCTCTGCTGCCCCTGCTCCTCACTCTCTACAGGGCCCTGTTGTGTGTTTTTAACCATCCAAGAGGGTGGGCAATGGGGACTGGGATGGGGGAGTACTTTGCTGACCTGACCTGACCCCTAATGGGATATTTTCATCCACCCAAAGTGGCATTAAAAATGAGCCCTGGTCTGAAAAAGCAAATTGAGGTAATTGCGGCATAGACAGATGCCATGAGCGATGTCAGGGTGAAGGATGAGTGTTATTAGACCCCCTCCAGCTGGTTCTGCTCTGAGAGGAGAGGGAAGACATCTTAAAGAGAGTGATTTCGTGTGCAAACATCCTCCCTATTTTACTCACTGAGTAATTGCATGTTAGCCAGGCTTTAGCATGCCTGGCAGCCACAGATCCCATCACCACAGCTTCTAGGCCCCCATTTTCCAACTGATGATGGAACTAAACACAGAATCTCAGAGTGGTTTGGGTTGGAAGTGACCTTACAGACCATCTTGCTCCACTACCCTGCCATAGGCAGGGTTGTCCTCCACCAGACCAGGTGGCTCCAAGCCCTGTCCAAGCTGGCCTTGGACACTTCCAAGTGTGGGGAGTATCTCCTGTGAAATGAGGAAATATCACCCTCCAAGGCCCCGGGACAGGAGGGGCTGCAGGAACACGTGCCTTTGCCCCTTCCACGGCACCTGGAGTTTCCCAGGGGTCCTTGTAGAGTTGCTCCATGTTGACAGGGTTTAGGCCAGGACTAGGGGAGACTTGTGTCCGTGCAAGAAAGGGCTATGAGATGGGATCAGCTTGGATTTGGACCTCACTGCCAGGGAGATTCTGGCTATTTGCCTTGTGCTCTTCTCCTAGTGCCACCTCTCAGTGCCCTTGGGGTCCGGCCAGGGTGTCCAGGCAGTCTGGAAGCACGGCTGGAGCATATCCTGGGGGTCAGGGACCTCTGGGACCACACAGCGTTTGCCACAAAGTTCATGACTGCCAGGAGCTGGCAGATGCAGACATAGGACCCTGACATACAGCTCTGTGAATGGACACACCATGAGCCAAGCACAGCCAAACGCCAAATAAATCCCTCTCCAGAGCAGCCAAACCTATCTGCACACCTGGAGGGAGCCCAGCACAGCCAGCACCCTCCCCACCACAGCTCTGACCAGCACTGCCATGCCCACTGCATTGTCAGATGCTTTTAAAAATACTCCTGGAAGCAATTTGCAGCTGTGAGCTCGGGGCTGCAAGTGCCCTCATCCCCACCAAGCCCATCAGCCCCCCACCAGCTCCCACACAGGCTGCAGGGACAGCTGGGTGCAGGCTTTGTCAAGCCAAGCTCCTTCAGGCAGCGACTTTTAGCAGCTCCAGGAGTTTTTCTTTCACTTATTATTCACTTTCCTTTCACTTATTTATTTTCCAAGAGGTTTGGAGAGGGCATCCCTACTTGGGAGTCAAGACTGGAATGCAGAGCTGCCCTGTGCTTGTCCCATCCTCTCCTCCCAGTTGTTCCCTTCAAGTGCATAACTTCCCAATCAAAGCACTCACTTAATTGCAATGGGTTTGGCAGCCTGGGGAGCTCCATCAGCAGCAATGGATGATTTGCTCTAATGTGGGCAATAAACCTCTTTCCAGGAGTAGCAGTTTCATTTGCAGCTCAGAAGGGTCACAAGGATGCATGCCTCACCCTGTACAGGAGGTTGAAACCTCAGCCCAAACCTGGAGGGGTCTGAAACTTGCCCCAAAACCCAGTGCTGGAGGCTAAATTGCCATCCATACTATCCCAGTCATCCCTATCACCATCCTGTCTTTCCCATCATCCCAGTCAACCCCATCCTCATCCCAGTTCTCCCCATCAATCCAGTCACGTGCATTGTCAGTCAGCCCATCATCCCAGACATTCCCATTATCATCCCACTCATCTCCATCATCATCCCAGTCATCTTCATTATCCCACTCATCCCTGACACTGCTTTGCCCTCGCCAGCCCCATCCTGCCTGGGGATGGGTGGCAGCTCTGGCCCTCGTGTCCCCCACCCCTGGCACATCTGGCAGGGGGTTGGGAAGTGCTTGTCCAGCACAGCCAAGCACATCTGGCAGACCATGGAATGAATAACAGATTTTTTTTTTACCATTTTACTTGAAAAACAGACCAAAGACATGTGAATCTACCTGAACTGACTGTTCACATAGGAGAGGCAAAACCTGACAATACCACAAATTCTCAGCATTTTATTTAACCTGGGAGGAAACTCTTCTGCAAAAGCGCTTGGAAAATAACACTAAAGAGAATGGAAAAGGACTTTTCAAGGACAAGACATTTTTAATGCCATATTTAAATTAAAAAAAAAAAAAGCCCAGCTTGAATATTTCCACCCTTGAGCAATGGGCTGCCATTTGCAGCCGTGGTGAAGGAGACAGGAATGCTCTTGGAGCTGAGAGCTGGGTTAAGCTGCTGTTTTCTATTTTCTCTGAGAGAAATGAGTTTTTCAGCTCCAGTTCCCAGTTCTGTTGACAATGGAACCTGGTGGGTCTCTGTCCCCACCAATACACTCTCCTAACCCTGCTGAGGTAGAGAAAGGATAAGGGATTGGGTGCCACCATTAATCCCAGGAGCCTCTTTCCAATGCCAGCCTGTTGTCCTGGGCTCCAGCCAGGGCAGGACCACCTGAGATGGGAGCCAGTCAATTCCCCCACCTCAGTTTATTCCATGTACCCCCAACATGTAATGAGCTATGCCAGTTGTCAAGAGTCCTAGAATGCTTTAGATTGGAAGGGACCTTAAAGCCCATCCCATTGCACCCCCTGCCATGGGCAGGGACACCTCCCACTATCCCAGGCTGCTCCAAGCCCTGTCCAACCTGGCCTGGAACACTTCCCTGGATGGGGCAGCCACAGCTGCTCTGGGCGACCTGTGCCAGGTTATCACCACTCACATATCTGATCCAGACCTGCCTTCTGTCAGTTTAAAACTGTCTTACCCCTATCACACATGTGAAAAGTCACTTTCTATCTATTTTATAACTACTCTGAGGAAAACAATCTTTTCATCCCAGCAACAAAGGGGTCATCTCCCCACTCTGTGCCTTACTCCAGTACTGCTACAGGCAGGTTTAGCCGTGCACAGAGATGGTTTTGTGCAAACTCACCCTGACATTAGTTAATTAATTAGGGTGCAGCTAAAAAAGCTTGGGGCTGGGGAGGACGCTCTCTCTGAGCAATGGCATTTGCTGGAAGGGAGCACAGGAGGAGTTGGAGCTGCTGGTGTAGCCCTGCAAAGAGCAGGGTCTTCCACAGAGCCACTCCCACCCTACGTGCTGCCCCTTGGGAGCGCCCAGCAGATCCCTCAGTATCTATTTCCACGCCACCACATCATTCAACATCCCTCTGACTGACACTTGCAGGACTGGATGCTCCTGGGACACACAGACACACACATCCCTGCTGCTCTGGCATCTGCCATAACTTTGCCTCATCCCTTCAGGAAATGTCTGGACATGAAGGACCAGGCGTTTCTCTTGCCGTGCTGTGACAAGAACCAGAAGCAGGCACAGCCCTTCCCAAATGCCCTGGGGTATACAGCCAGGCTTCCCCAAAGGCTCTGGAGCTCCAGGCTGGCTAATTGGGCTGCTTCCAGATGGCCTGTTTCCGGGGCTAATCGATCCAATTTCTGCAAGCAAACTTGACAGGGAAGCAGCCTGGATAATCACAATTTACTGGGTGGAAAATCAGGTGGAGGAGGGTTGAGGGGATAAAGGACATTGTGCAACTGGTTCAGGGAAATGGAGCAAATCAATCTCCTTGGAATATTAGGTTCTTTGGAAAGTTCCTTATTCCCTTGAATAAAAGCAGGCATGGAATGAGTGTTATCTCCCTGGTCAGGTGCAGGAAAACCACTGTGGCAAGGGCCAAACCATGCTCTGCATGGCCCAGCTCAGCACATGTGAATGTCATCCCCTCCTCAGGTACCAGGATGTGGTGTGTGGCTCCCTGCCCATGGCTGAGGAGTGGAATGAGACAAGCTTTAAGATCCCTTCTAACCCAAACTATTTTGGGATTCTGTGATTTCATGACTTCAACACACAAGAACACAAGTACAGAATCATAGAATGGCTTGGGTTAAAAGGAACCTTAAAGCTCCTCCAGTTCCACCCCTGCCATGGCAGGGACACCTTCCACTATCCCAGGTTCCAAGCCCCATCCAGCCTGGTCTTGGACACTTCCAGGGCACCCACAGCTGCTCTGGGTACCCTATGCCAGGCTCTCACCATCCCAGGGAAGGATTTCTTTCCAATATCCCATCTAATAGCCTGTCACTCCAGGCCCTTGTAAAGAGTCTCCCTGTGTTTCTTGTGGGCTCCTTCAGGGACTGGAAGGCCACAATTAGTCGCCCCAAAGCTTCTCTTCCCCAGGCTGAGCAAACCCAATTCTCTCAGCCTTTCTTTATAGAAGAAGAAATCTAGAGGAGATCTAGAAATCATCCCTCTATTCACCTTGGTGGCCTCCCCTGGGCTGCTCCATGTCCTTCCTCAATGTGCTCCCCGGTGCGCATGGAAAGCTGCTGAGCACATTGGTGCTGCACAAAGGCACATCACATTTCCCACCAAGGCTGGTGTCACCTCATGAGCAGACAAGCTGTGCTCCCTCCTCATCACATCAAGTGCCCTGACCACCTGTAACGTGTCCTTTCTCTGCCACCCCCAGGTACACCAAGATGAAGACAGCCACTAACATCTATATCTTCAACCTGGCGCTGGCTGACGCCCTGGCCACCAGCACCCTGCCCTTCCAGAGCGCCAAGTACCTCATGGAGACCTGGCCCTTCGGGGAGCTGCTCTGCAAGGCTGTGCTCTCCATCGACTACTACAACATGTTCACCAGCATCTTCACCCTCACCATGATGAGCGTGGACCGCTACATCGCTGTGTGCCACCCGGTCAAGGCCCTGGACTTCCGTACGCCGGCCAAAGCCAAGATCATCAATGTCTGCATCTGGGTGCTCTCCTCCCTCATCGGGGTGCCCATCATGGTCATGGCGGTCACCAAGTCAAAAGGCAAGCATCTCTGAGGACACATGCCCTCCTGTCCCATCAGTCCATCTCAGGGGACTCTGGTCCTGTAGCAGATTTGTGGTCAGTGGTGGGCACCTCTCTATGGCACCATAAATGTGCCCTGTCCTGGACAAAGCATCATGGTGTTATTTTGCATCTTGGAAACTGTCTCAGAAATTGTCCTCCCTTCCCCTTAAGCATAGGGAATCCCACACGTTTCCCCATCTCCGCTCCAACCAGTGCTCCTCCCCACCTCCCGGGACACAAAAAACCCCCCAGGGATGCTGCAAAGTCTCCAAGTGGCCCACACTAAGATCTGCGGCTCCTGTGTGGGGACGCTGGCCCTTGGCTGCTAAGAAAGCTCTGAGCATCTCAAGGAAGTCGACAGATTTCAGTGGAGGGTGGTATGGGGATGTTCACCCTGGGAGCTGGGAGAAGGCAGGATTGGCCTTGAATGGCCCAGGAGGCTCTGCAGGGAAAAGGTTCCAGGGTCACTGCATCCCCTCAGTGTCTTGTGGGCAGGGGTCTGATGGCACAGAGCTCCTGGGGAACCTCTGCCAAGAGCAGGCAGGTAGGAATGCATTTCCCTGGGATTTTAACAGGCCACGACTGAGCAGAAGGCTCAATATTCTCAGCAGACACTCCTCCAGCTCCGTCTTTGACCCTCCTCTCTCCTACAGATGGTATGGTCCTGTGCACTCTCCAGTTTCCTGATCCTCCCATCTACTGGGACACCGTGACCAAGATATGTGTCTTCATCTTTGCCTTCCTGGTCCCCATTTTGGTCATCACCATCTGCTACGGGCTGATGATCCTTCGCCTGAAGAGCGTCCGGCTCCTCTCAGGCTCTAAGGAGAAGGATCGCAACTTGCGGCGCATCACACGCATGGTGCTGGTGGTGGTGGCAGCCTTCATCATCTGCTGGACCCCCATCCACATCTTCGTCATCATCTGGACCCTGGTGGACATAGACAAGAAGAACCCCTACGTGGTGGCCAGCCTGCACTTCTGCATCGCTCTGGGCTATACCAACAGCAGCCTCAACCCCGTCCTTTATGCTTTCCTGGATGAAAACTTCAAGAGGTGCTTCCGAGAGTTCTGCCTGCCTTTCCGAGCCCGCGTGGATCAGAGCAGCTTCTCCCGCGCCAGGAGCAGCACGCGGGAGCACGTCTCCACCTGCACACCTTCTGAGGCCCGCGACAAGCCGGGATGACTAGACGTGGGCAGCCCCCAGCGGGGCTGCCGGGGACACACGGGACACGAGCTGCGCTCAGAAGTCACCCAGGTCACCACCACAGAGCTGTAGCAGAATGGTGGCCTGGGCGCAGCTTGGTAGCACTGCTGGGTTTGCATACAGACTGACTGCAAAAACTTTTTTCATCCTGGGAAAGAAAATGGGAGAATTGGGACTCAGCAAATGATGGAGGGAGAGGACCAGAACAAAGATGCTCCACTGCTGTCACCACCTCAACCAACGACACCCAGCAGGGGCTGTCACCCTCGAACATGTGGCTATCAGCAGAGCCCAGGCCACCAGAACTGTGACGTCCAGGTGCTTCTCCTCCTGCACGGGCCAGGATGACACCACAGCCCACGGCAGGAGGGGAAACACTCACATGGCAGAAGGGAAATGTGCCAGAAGGTGATCATAGGATCACAGAATCATTCAGGTTGGAAAAAGCCTCCAAGATCATCAAGTTCAACTGTTCTTCCATCACTAGCCCATGTCCTCAAGTGCCACAGCCACACGGTGATGGTTAAATCCCTCCACTGACAGTTACTCCACGACTGCCCTGGGCAGCTGTGCCAGGGCTGGACAGCCCTTTCAAGGAAGAAATGTTCCCTAGTATCCACCCTAATCGTCCCCTGGAAGGACTTGAGGTCATTTCCTCTGCCACATCATGGGACCTCATTCCATCCCCCTCTGAGCTGTGTCCAAAAGACAACCGGAGCTGGCAAGAGAAACTTATGTCACTGCTTTCAAAAAGCTCCAGATCCATTGTAAAAATTCTCCTGGAGTCCCTTAAACTGGGATTGCTCCCAGAGAAAGCCTTCTACTGTTCATGTCATTACTGTGTTATTTAGAGACCTCCGACTGCAGCTAAGGTTGCCCTGGACATGGATGTGATGCTGGGAAAATGGATATGGCCAGAGGATGGAGCAGGGCACATCTGAAGCTGACCCCCATATCTATGTGCCAATACCAAATTCCCAGGGTGACAGGGAACTGATGTAGTCATTAGGCCCAAGAAGAAACCCATTAAGGGAGTAATTTGTGGGAATTTGAGTTGTCTCTTACAGTGCTAAAGTAACTGGGATGGAATAACAGGCTTCACCAAGGAGTGCAGGTCCTTCCCTTGCCCATCAGGAAAAGGATGAACAACAGCATTGCCCAGATTTCCATAGCAGAGACAAAAAGGATAGGATGGGGTTTTTTGTTTTTTAAGAAGATCTCAAAAATGCCACCTCTCTTTTGCAATTCCTCAACCAGGGACTGAGGTTGTGCAGGCACCTAAAAAGGACCCTCAGCCCACCAGAGGCAGAGATTTGAGGATTTCAGCTCTCATCTAGATGGAACAGCATCCCTCCAAAGTGATAGCTGAACTTCAATTCCCAATGCATCCTGCAAGAGCCACTATCCAGGAACCTCCTGACCAATAGCTGAGCGATAATTGATGGGTTCTCCTGCTCCCTGAAGCACCTCTAGAGCCCCTCACCACATTCATGACCCACCTCCCAACTTCCCACTGTCATTGCCAGGTGCTCAGCCAGCCCCAGGAGGAGGATGCTCAGAGGAAGTGGTAATAGTGTTGAGAGAATGAATTGTTACAGCTGGAGGAAGCAGGCACAGATGCACCTGGGGCTCCCGGGCTGGATGCAGAGCTTGGCTTGTGTCTGGTTTCTCCAGCTGTATCAATTTAGGCTAATAAAAGCCATTGCCTTTCTCCAGAACTGTGGAAATTGCAGCCCTCCTCGTTAGGAAGACAAAGCCCACAAGGCAGTCAAAACCAGTTTCTCTTTCAAAGGAATCCAACAGGGTGGCACTGTCCATTGGGGTCTCAAATTACTGCGATTGATCCTCCCTGTCTGCCTGCACTGTGTCGGTGTGCCACAGGAAAAAGCCTCTTGCTCAGTGCTGCATCCACCTGGACATCTCCAGCTCTTCAGGATCCCTTTGCAGGCACGAGTGGAGTCCTGGTCTGCTGGCCTGGCCACACCTGGGCTCCTCAGCCCCTGCTACCACAGGCTCATGGAGGCCTTTGTTTTTTCCATCTGCCAGATTTTCTAGCCTGCTGGAAAATGTGACTGCCATGGCCTTAAAGTGGCTTAAATGCTTCAAGTCATTACTTTTTAAAATGTCACCATGCTTGGGAAGAGCTCAGAGACCGGGACAAGCAAAGAGAGTGGCTTTCCTGAGCTTCAGGTTTGCCAGCTTAAAGAAAAATGGAATATTCCTGGGAAAAATGGGTGGCAAGCAGCACACCAGAGCATATGGGGTGACATGGACCTCGATCATCCCATTCTGGCAGCATCACAGGAGGGATCTGGGGGCTGATTCAGCTTCTTCCCACCTAAAATCCAGCTCCTCCAACCCCTTGTCTGTGCTGGGGAACTGCTGACAAATCCTAGTCCAGGGACACAGCTTGGGGAGATCCTGCCTGCCCAGACAGGGCCATGCTGTAGCCAGGATGCTCAGAGATGCTCTTTGTGTACTTTTATAAATATATATATATATGTATGTCTGTCTATAGCTGTATGAAGTTAAAGTGACCCCCAAGGCCTCCCACCACATGTCCCACTGCAGCAGCTGCTCCATGTGTGATGGAGCTGAACATGCCAGGTCCATAGCATCTCACAAAGTACTTCAGCCATTATTTCAGAGCTCCATCCCTCTGGAGTTTTGCCTTACAGTGGCATTTCTGTACAGGAGCCCTTCTTTCTAAAAATTAAAATAATAAAGTAAAATAAAATTGGAGCTAGGAAGCAGTTTCCAGGTCTCTTGCGAGTCCCAGGCATCAAAAATGAGCAGGCTCTGGTTCAGGGGTGTGGTCTGGGGACTGATGAAGCTAACTCTAAATTTATTCTTCCCTGAGAGGGTGGGCAGGCCCTGGCACAGGGTGCCCATGGAAGCTGTGGCTGCCCCTGGATCCCTGGCAGTGCCCAAGGCCAGGTTGGACACTGGGGCTGGAGCAGCCCGGGACAGAGGGAGGTGTCCCTGCCCATGGCAGAGCAGGAATCTGTATGGGCTTTAAGGTCATTTCCAATCCAGACCATTCCATGATTCGAAATTCAAGTTCTAAAAATTCACCTGGACTTCGAAAAACTCACCTTTGTGAACCCCCAAAGCCCTTTAGCTGAGATAGTTTGCGAGCCCTAGTCACCTAAAACCTCTTCTGCCACAGGTCATCAAGATATAATTTTATTTTAAAGGCCTACCAGCTCAAATTCTGGCCCAAATTACATTTGTAATTTAAATACAAATGAGGATTTAGCAAAAAAGCAACAGAAATGGGTGTTGGAGCCTGTAAATTTGCCCTGACTTAATGAGACTTTGGATTTTAAGGTATTTATCACTTCTGCTGTGTAGGTGTCTTAGTTCCCAAAGAAGGGGAAACCATAAAGATCACAGAGTGGATGTGAAAATCTGATTTCCAGCCTGGGGGTGTTGTTTAGCCAGGGCATCACTGCTCCAGCACCGCTTGAGGACCCTCATCCTTTACCCAGCCCCCTGGGAAAACTGAGCCAGGCACGGATTCCAGTGATTTCACAGCCCAGTTAAACCAGCAGACAGCCCAGATGAATTATGCAGCAACCTGTGCTGGCACACACCAGTGAGCTGTTTCCAGGGGCGTTTACAGCCCAAAAACCTGTGTTACTGCAGGAAACACCCCTTCCCTTGTTTTTTTTTTTTTTGTTTTTGTTTTTCTTTAATTAATCCACCAAATAACGAACCCTGATGTATTGAGCTTGTGATTAATTATGCTGATGCCAGTTTCTTTGTCTGCAGGTTTAGGCTGAGTTTGGAATTGCATTAATATGCAGATGGAAATGAATGGATCTGGCTTTGCTGGGGAGGACAGGAGCAAGATCTCCCACATTCCTGACCCCAGGGCAGCCTGGACCCAGGCTCTCAGCCCAACAGAGATACTTTTCTTGCAACTTATCATTTAACAGGAAAAAAAAAATCACTATGAATAATTCCTATAGGAGTTTTTTTTTTCTCCTTTCAGAGTTACAAATTTTGGTTAATTTGTACTGGGGGATTTTTTTGTTTGTTTGTTTGGTTGGGTTTTTTTTTCTGAGCAAATGAGACCAGGAGGAATGCGTAGAGAGGGGATGGGGGTCGGATGGGGGCTGGCTGGGATCCTGTGTGAGCACTGGGGACAGAGCCAGGATCCCCTTCCCCAGCTCCCAAGAGCTGTGTGAGCCATGTGAGACTTTCCTTATTTTTGGCCTGTTGTAATTGGGAAGGAACCAGGGCTTCAGCAGTTTGGGGAGGGGGCAGAGACAGCAGCACATTGTTATTTCAGCCCCATTCTCACCCTAAAGAGACCCAAAACACTTCTACCAGGAGCTGCACCCGGAGCACTGCACTGGGATGTACTGCTCAGGTACCAGCCCTAACAATGGGATTCAGGGAGACACACCCCATTACAATGACCAAACTGTCACCTGCAGACCCATCATTAAACCAGGCAAGTCACAGGCAGCTTGGTCATAATTAAAGCTCGTTTCCTCTTCCAGGCAGGAAACAGAACAAGAAAACAATCTCGGTATCCTCCAAACCCTCCTGAAGGTGCAATTCCCTCTCTGCAGTTCCTGCAGCACCCCTGCATAGGCAGAATTTTTATATCTAGAACAGCAACATATTAAATTAATTTTAAAAATCCCTAACAGACCCTGTAAACAGCACTCAAAGTGCTTTTATTCTGGGCTCAAAAGATCTCCTCACCACCAGGCCTCATCCTCCATGGATGCTAAAGCCCTCAAATTCCACTTTCCAAGCTTTTGTCTGTAAATCAAAGACCTTTTATGCACTTCCAATAGCAACTTTTATGCATTTCCAATAAATGGATAGCAGGCTGTGGGACTGAGCTGTCAGCTGGTGGTGAGGTAGGGCTGGAGGTGTCAGTGCTGGACAACCTCCACCATGGTCTGAGGCTGGATCCTGACATAGCCAGGGGTCCACTCCACAGGACCTGAATTCCTCCTCAACATCCTTAAAACCCCTCCATTCACTCTGTGAGCACAAAACATCGTAATGAGACATTTCCATTTCTTCAATTAAGCTGTTTTCCTTCGCCCACCCTCTCCCCCTGTGTGGGGGCTCATCCTTCCCCCAGTTTCCAGCAGCTTCCCACTGAAGTGTCACTCTGGCTCCCAAGACAACGGCCGATTCATCAGTCTTGACTACTTTAAATCTTATTGTTCTCCCCCAGCCCTTTCCTCCTGTTTCTTGAAAATACCAACAAGCTCTCCATTCACAAAGACAAGTTTTCCCCTTTCCAGGAGCAGGACCAGCCCCTCAAGGATGGTTAAAATCCCATGTCATTTGGGAATGAGCTGGTTTTTCTCTGCACCTGCAGAAGCTGCAGCAGGGAATTGCATTGGCTGCTGGCAGGATCCAAGCCTGTGGTGACCACGCAGTGATGTGTGATACGGGCTTGAGCCCCCCGAATACAACATTCCTCATGGGCCCACATCCCAGCTTCGGGCTTCGAGGGAAAAATAAAGTACTTTGCAAGCCCAGGACTGCAACCACCAAGACAAACCCATCTGATGAGAGGTGGGTGCCCCCAGCCCACCCCAGCTAGAGCCGGACCCACTGAGGCCATCCGTGGTTGTAAATCCCATCTCATCCCGCACGGGAGCGGCTCTCAGCGCCCAAAGCCCATCCCTGCTCGGAGGCTCGTCAAGGAACCTGCTCCTGCCCAAAGGGGTTAATTGTAAGCGGACACCTGGGGCTCCAGTGACGCCAGGATGTGGGAATTTGCCCCGTGGTTTCCAGTCTCCACACTGGTCAGCTCCAGGTGGGAGCACCCAGCAGGGACATGCCAGGATCCTTCCGGCTGCTCCACGGGCTTGGTCGTGTCCCTGGAGACCCAAAGACACCAGGGGATACCCCTCGAGCAGCCAGAGAACTGAAGAGAGGCTGACAGAGACGGCAGAGGACAGGGACCATCCCCGGTCCCCGTCCCAGTTCTCCCAGTGCCGCGACCCGACAGCGGCCGGAGCGCTCTGCTGCTGCCACCTGGCGGCCGCGCTCGGCACTGCACAGAGCGCCCGGGCACAGCCGGAACGGGGACAGCGCCCCCAAAGCCACCCCCCATCTCCACTGACCCCAAAGCCACCCCCCATCTCCACTGACCCCAAAGCCAGCCCCCCATCTCCACTGACCCCAAAGCCACCCCCCATCTCCACTGACCCCAAAGCCAGCCCCCATCTCCACTGACCCCAAAGCCACCCCCCATCTCCACTGACCCCAAAGCCAGCCCCCCATCTCCACTGACCCCAAAGCCACCCCCCATCTCCACCGACCCCAAAACCAGCCCCCATCTCCACTGACCCCAAAGCCAGCCCCCCATCTCCACTGACCCCAAAGCCAGCCCCCATCCCCAATGTCTCCAGGAGCAGGGCCCACAGGAGAACTGCCCATCCCTCCAAAGCACAGGAAAAGCCTGGATTTATCAAAACTCTGTTTATTCTAAATGTTAAAAGATGAGGTCTTTTGTCCTTTCTGCCTTGATTAATCAAACAAAATACATTTTCTTTTTTTAAAAAAATCCAACCCCTTTGGAACCATTGTATAATCCCAGATCTCCCCCCGTCCCGTCCCCCCCCCCACTGCTATAATTTAGCTCTTTACAGACCCCTCCTCACTCCAGGCACCCGGAAGGCACCTCCTGTAAGGATAAGGAGAGGATGGAGGAGGGCAGTTGCATTAGGGAGGCGACGGGGAGGAGGAGTCCTGTTGTTATCAGCGACTCCATGCATAGCTGGGGTCTGGGTGCCGGCTCAGCAAGGCCCGAACAGCAAATGAAGCTCCTTCCTCAGCAAGTGGAAGGAACGGTGTTCCCACCCGTGGGATGGATTTGGTTGGGTTTACAAAGGCAATGGCAAAGAGGGAGTGGCCAGGACTGCAGAAAGCAGTGCTGGAGGTGGCTGCTCCAGGCCGGGGGGAGTGGGGAACCTGCTCGTGGTCTCACTGCCTGGGGGGTTTCAGCTTAGATACTTGAGGGAGGGGAGGCAGGAATGCCCCTTCCCTTTTCCAGCGGTCACAGTGTGCTAGGCATCACCCAGCAGCACTCTCCCTCACGAGGTAAACATCCCCCACAGCAACCACGAGTTCTGGATTAGACAGAGCCTCCTGGACACATTCCTGTTGGACTCAGACCTGCCTAGGACAGACTCAGAGGGGTTTGTTTGGTGGGTGGCAGCAGACACATCCAGGCCAGAGAGGTACATTAAGGTGAAGCTGGGGAAGAGCATCCAGCTCTGGGGAACACGGGGACTTCCTGGAGACCAATACCCAAACCTGATTGAAGAGTGAACAAGACCCTCAGCTTTGCTGGGCCAGGAAATGTTAAAAAACCAGACAAGAAGTGGAAATCCATCCAGGCACAGAACTGGGATCAGTTTAGGACCAAGCTGACCCGGGGAGCTGAAAGAGCACCGGGCACCACGGGAAAACAAACACTTGCAGGGAGAACCCATGGGGCACCCCACCCGTGCAGGTGCTGCTGGGCCCAGCTCCGTGAGCCTCCTGCCCTCCCCAGGTAACTGGCTCCCCAACGCAGGGAGCTGGGGGGGTCTGGGGGTGCTGTGATCCCGCTGGGCTCGGCTGCAGCGGTGTTCATCAGCTCTGCTCCTTGTCACTGACCAGCAGCACGGTGTGCTGCCCACCGCTGGACACAGCCAGCACCCGCCGGTTCTCCAGCTGCTTCCCCGTCATCTCCACAGGGCTCCAGACATCGTCCTCCTCCCCGGTGCCCAGCTGGTAATTCGTGCCCATTCCCCAGGCAAACGCTCGTCCTGCAACAGAGTTGAAGAGAGCTTTGAACTCCACGTGGTCGCACAATGGGAAAGGGAGCCAGCATTCAAACCCAAGGGGACCTCGCACCCAGCGAATTTCTGAGTCCAAAACACAAACAGGAGGAAGAGGAAGAGCACCTGTAACTCAAAACAGATGTTCCACCACAAAGCCAAGGAGCTTTTATCCTTTTAGGGGAGAAAACTAAACCCACCGCCTACTCCAAACCTTCCTTCCTGCAAATGCTGCACAAAGGCAGATGCAGCACCAGAGCACGGAGGTCTGGCATCAGCAGAGTCAGAGAAGAGATCACCAGGCCAACAACCCTCTCCTAGTGAACACCACATGACCAACCCTATTGCCACAGGCCCACAAGCACATCTAAAAGCAGCCACTGTCCAGCTGCCCCCAGGTGATGGGCACCAGGATGTAGCTCCAGTCCCAGCCCAGATGGCAGTATGTGGTGATGGTGTGCAGGGTGGGATGAAGAAGGGACAGAAGGCAGCGCTCCCAAATCCTGGCACTCACCATCACTGCTGACAGCATAACCAACTGATGCTCCACAGGCCACCGAGGTGATGCTGGGCAGCTCTGGGATAACTGTGGGGGTACTCTTCTCCTCTGCCCCTGTCCCGAGGCCCAGCCGGCCATACTCTGCCCTGCCCAGGCTGTAGGCTTTACCTGGAGCACAGTGGATACACAGGAGAGGTGACTTGAGGGGGGCAGAAGCTGCAGGAGGACCAAAGCTGGACCGTCTTCCCAGGTCTGACTCCTGAACGAGCATTACTGCTCCATACCAGACCCTGAGACCCATCCAGAAGGGGCAGGATGGGATAGAGACCCTTCAGCTCCCCAGAACCAATAAGGTGGATAGGTGCAAGAGCAGAGGTCACAACTAAGTCCAGGTTCCTGTTGTCAGCTTCCCTTTCATACATTCTTACACCAACCTTGTTTCCTTGAGCACTGAGAGCTTAGAGAGCTCCAGCACATCACCCTCATCCCAATAGCTCCTTGGCCAGGATGATGGCCATGGGATGCCCCCATCCTGCACTGTGAGACTCCCAGCTGACATGTCACAGTGTCACTCACCCTCGGAGTCGACGCAGACCGTGTGGTGCTGCCCACCAGAGAACCCAACCCAAGACTTGGTGGAGTTCTTGAAGCATGTGAGGTTCTGCGGGGAGAAGCAGGGCTCGGTGTCCTGGGTGCCTGCAGGGTGGGACACACAAGCTCAGGTGGATCAGGTCCACGGGCATGGACAGCCCAGGCCAGGCTCCAGCACTGAGCCATCCACCCCGGCGCCCATCCCAACAATATAGCCAGCAATACAGCCCACAGCCCCAAAATCCAATCTGTGCTCAAACCCAGCAGGCACATGGGCTGGGACCTAAACCCACAGCCCAGAGGTGTGCAGGGTGAGCCCCACCCCCACTTCCAGCTCCGGTGCAGCCACTCAGACTCTGGGGTACCCAGCAGCTTCCCTCCAAAGGCCAGGACAGCAGTGGACTGGCAGATCTGGAGGGACACATGTGAAGCTCACCCAGCTGGTGGTAGTTGGAGAGGCCAAATCCATAGATGTGTCCCTCACGCGTGACAGCGAAGGTGAAATAGGCCCCGCAGAAAGCGTCCTGGAAGCACATTTTGCCTCTTCTCCCTTTGCCCCTGACAGGGACAAGCTGGGGGACCAGCAGCCGCTCTGGGGCAGGAGACAAGGTGTTATACAAGGACTAAGGAATTACACTCTCCCTGCATCTAAGGATCTGGCTCGCTGCACTGAGGTCACTGATTACACATAAGCCCTTGAACATCAGGGACTGGGTTCCTTTATTCCTCTGCAAAGGGCAGAGCTGGAGCCAAAGGATGCACCTCTGAGAACCAAATCCACTCACGCAGCCCTTTCCGTCCTCCTCGGTTGGCAAAAAGTGCTGGCACTCTGCCCAGCTGGCCTTGCTCGCCACAGCCACACGTGAACAGGTCGCCATCTACTGTCAGCATCACCAAGTGGTCATTTCCTGGGACAGGAAGGAAAGAGCAGTCATGGAGAAGCCGGCAGCAAGCCCTGGGGGCTGAGATCCCACAGGTAAACCCCAGCTGTCCCAGCTTGAGGGCTTGGCCACACTGGATACATTGACACCAATTGTGCTACCACCTAAAACTGCAGGACCTCCCTCTGCCTGATCCCAGGAATTCCAAATCCAAAAGAAGTTTTTCTGGGAAGGTGGTAAGGACACAGGTGTGCTCCAACTTCCCCTGGGCCCTGGACAAGCTCCCTGGCTGCTGTGCTCAGCTTCCCCAGACCTCACTGGAAAGCAAGTGCACTGGCCCCATGCAGTCATAGTTCAGGCCACTCTTGGAAGGCATTCTACAGACTGGTCAAATATTAACTCAATATGAGAATCTGCTGGGGCTAAAATATCTGTTAGGGCTACAAGGTCTGTTCTCTGGAGAGTCAGAGATGAGCAAGTACATCTTTCTGCTGGGCTTGGACCAAGCCAAGAGGGAGGAAAAGGTCATAGACCTTCCTCAAGGGTTGAAACAGCCTCATGTACCTGCCTGACCCTGCACACCCCAGGGCCCCGTTCACCTGAAACTATTTTAACAACAGGCTCATCGAGCTGGAGCAGCACAGGAACAGAGCTCGTCTTCATGGGCTCCAGCAAGCCGATCACTCCATTGTTATCCTGAGGGAAGAGAGAGACACAGGGATGAGCCACAGGAGCAGCAGCCACCAGCAGAGCTTCCAGCAGCTGGGGAGTGAACAGACCCGGAAGGAGCCCCAGACGAAGACCCTGCCGTCCTCGGTCAGCGCAGCTGTGTGGCTGTCCCCTGCTGACACCTGCACCACCTTCTCCTGCAGCTCCACCGGCCCCGGAGAGGTCTCAGAGCCTTCAGCCGAGGTGTCACGCCCCAGGGCACCTTCGTCATTGCAGCCAAAGGTGTAGATCTGCAGATTGGGTGCAAGTGGTCAGGATGGGGCCCAGAGCCTGAATGTGAAGTCAGGGGACAGAGACTTACCAGGCTGATTCATCACAGAATCATGGAATGGTTTGGGCTGCAAGGAACCTTAAAGCTCATCTCATTCCACCCCCTGACATGGGCACGACCACCTTCCACTAGATAAGGCTGCTTTAAACTCTGTCCAACCGGGCCTGGAACACTTCCAGGGACAGGGCAGCCGCAGCTTCTCTGTACCAGAGCCTCATCACCCTCACAGGGAAAAAAAATTCTTCCCATTATTGCATCTAAAATGACAGTGCCACCCATCTACTGTTAGTGTGAAATCATTCCCCCCTTGTCCATGCCCTAGTTCAAAGTCGCTCCAATTCTCTTTCAGGTCCTCCTTTTGTCCCCCTAAAATGCTGTGGTCCATGTGAGACCATGCTCATCCCCAGAGCTGGAATAAGATACAGGCAGAACAATGGCTGATTCCTACCCTCTGCTCCAGAACACACTGCACTCACCTTTCCTGTCTGGCTGAGGCACACCGTGTGCATCCCTCCAGCTTCCACCTGCACCACCATCTCCGGAAGCGTGACCAGAGCTGGCTTCTTCCTCTCCATGATGTCCTCACCCAGGCCCAGCTGGCCGACATTACCCTGGCCCAGTGTGAGCACCAGCCCAGGCTGTGAGCGGTGTGATGGGTGGCTGACTGTGGGTAGGAGGTGGGGAAAGAACATGTGGGGGATACACATTTCCTGGTAAAAATCATCCCTGGGAAAGCAGAAGGAAAATTCCCAGTGATTTTTCTTACCTTTAACCTTCTTTGTCTCAGGAGACCCTTCTGGCACCGGGTTCTTCACACTGCGTTTTCCTGGCATCTTGGAATCTAAACACCAAAAAGAGCCTGTAAGGGGTCACTCACTGGGCTGTTCACTGCTTGAGGTGTGCCCTCACACCTTAAAAATCCACCCGAAGGACTGGTGACCGAGCTGGGATTTGAACGCTGATCCCTTCTCCCACTCCGGGAAAATTTTTCCCTCGTGCGTTTTATCCATACTCCCTACCTCACGCAGATTGCGAACCTCTCCAGATTTCAGTTCCAGGCAGGCGAGGAGAGGGAAGGGGAAAAGAAAGGACAAGAGGAAAATCGGCGAAGGGGGGGGGGGACAAGGGAAGAATCGGAGCCGAGCCGCGTCCCCGTCCTCACCCCCTCCCGTCCCGAGCACCGCCCCCCGCCCCGTCCCGCCGTTCGAATTCCCCGCGGCGCCGCCTCACGTGGGGCCGCGCAGGCCACGGCCCGGCCCGGCCGCTTCTCCCGCCGCCTGCAGCCCTCCCTGCGAGCTGGCCGGCTGCGCCGAGGGCGGCCCGGGGCTCTCCGGGCTCCCCGCGCCCCCGTCCGCCCCGCCCGGGCCCTCCCGCCCCGCTCCCGGCCCCGCTCCCTCACCGCCCGCCGGCCCCGCCGCGCTCCGCGCTGCGCATGCGCGGGGGCGCGCGCCGGGGCTCCTGGTGCTACCGCGCCCCCTAGCGGCCGGCGGCCCCGCAAGCAGCAGGGGACGGGGGGACAGAGGGACGGGGGACAGACGGACAGAGGGACGGGGGACAGAGGGACGGGGGGACAGAGGGGACGGGGGGACAGGAGGGACGGGGGGACAGAGGGACGGGGGGACAGAGGGACGGGGGGACAGAGGGGACGGGGGGACAGAGGGGACGGGGGGACAGAGGGGACGGGGGGACAGAGGGGACGGGGGGACAGAGGGGACGGGGGGACAGAGGGGACGGGGGGACAGAGGGACGGGGGGACAGAGGGACGGGGGGACAGAGGGACGGGGGGACAGAGGGACGGGGGGACATGAGGATGAAGGGACACAGCGACACGAGGCAACGGGACATGGGATAAAGGGACACAGGGACACGGAGACAAGGGATAAAAGGACATGGGATAAAGGGATATAGGGACACGGGGACACAGGATAAAGGGACATATGGACACGGGACAAAGGGACATAGGGACAGGAAGATACATGAGGACAGGCAGCACAAGGCAGGGCTGGCAGTCAGCAATAACTGGCCCCGAGCACCAAGTCCGCGTATCTCAGCCTGCTTCTAACCTCCAGAGACGTCTCCAGCCTGCAAGGTCACAACCAGCTGTCATGGAACAGAACTGCTGCAAAAAAATGGTAATTCAACGCACAGTATTGAAATCTAGCAAGTCTGAGCTTCCACCTTTTCCAGCAACCGACTTCTGCTTCATGTGGAAAATACAGTTCTCTTGAAACTGGAACCAGACTAAACTTCTCAGCTTCACTGGAAGACAGCAAACTTTCCCCTTCAATGGCATGGATCGCTCTTATTTTACCGATTAATACTGCTGTGCCAGTCCAGAGGCTTTCACTTGTTCATTACAGCTTTCATTTACCAATAAAATCAGGTTCCCAACACCGATCTTGGCTGGTACAGCAGCCTCACCTCGTTTTATTTACAGACCCTGATCCCCAGGGGTCACCCAGAGCCCATCACCACTACAGAGGCATCACCACTGAGGATTTACACCCAGGCTCCTGTTGGGATTTCATTGATGAGCAGACACAGCCGTTCCCTGATCCTTTCCCTGGGCACTTCATAGCCAAGGTCGGTACATGCGACCAACTGACTGTGCTGGCCTCAGCAACCCACAGCAGAACCTCCCCTAAACCCTCCCACCCACATCACTCCCACTCCCACTGCAAGAGGGACATGAGTGATCCCCCTTCCCTTCGTCCCCCTCAAGCCACACCCCGGGATAGAAGACCCCAACAACCCTTCCCCACTCAGCCATCAACGTGAAACGTTTTGTCCCCGGCATGGTCCAAACCCGGACAGGGCACCCCCATCCCTTCAGAGGTCACCAGAACCCAAGAATCACTCTGCACAAGGGAGAGGCACCACCAGCAGCACGAAGCTTTTCTAAATGTTCAGATCACCCAACAAAAACACACACCAAGCCAAACAAGTTCAGTTTATTGAGCCGTCTGCTGCAGCCAGGTACAGATTCAGTTACCAACATGAGAGTAAGGGCTTTATTTCAGGGCCTAAACAGACTGAAGCTTCCACCCACACACCATGATCCACCCGCTTTCAGGATCACCTTCCCTGTAATACCCTGGCCACACAAGGTCGAATCCATGGGAAGACTTAAGTGCAGTCCACAGCAGAACACACACCTTTATCCTGCAACCCTCTTCCCCAGCATTCCCAGGTTCAAGAATCCCAAAAGCAGCTGGAGCCAACCCCACGTCTGCCCTCGACCTTCCAGTTTCACTTGAGCCTGTCCCAAATCCCGTAGATTGCTTAATTCCAGGCCCTGCTCCACTGCTCCAGAAAACCCAGGATGTGCATGTCCCAAAGACCAGGCACACACGATTTTTGGCGCCCCAAGCACATGCCTTTTAAGACCACTACATTCACACATCCCTGGTTCCATCGCGTTTTAATCTCCGTGGCCTCATTTTAATTGCACATACTGCACTAAAAATACTCGGGCAATGTCTGCCCACCTAATTGAGCAGACTCGAATATACTCCACCCTCTCCCACTAAAGGTGGATTATATCATTTCACCTCAGCAGTTTCTGCAATATCTTAGGAAAGGAAGATTTTCCCTGCTGTTTTCTCATGTCCGTCATTATACACTGAGCTTTAAGTTTAGTAAATAATTTTTTCTCTAGACATTTTTTCTTTCGTACCAGCAAATATTCATGAATGTATTTTTCCCCTTTAACACTCAAAAATTATTTCTTTTCGCCACTTATCCAAAATCGAACACAATCGTAGAAGTTGGGAGCCTGCGATCTGAACTTTCATTATCACTACCTATATTATCCGGATTGCAGTTTTTGCACCATGCCGATAGTTATTCTATACACATTTGAATAATCTAAAACTTAGAAATGTAGCGTTTCATTTTCAAGGAATAGATACAAACTACACACAGTATTACATTTTAAACGCGGATATTACCTTCAGCAATCGGGCTCCACTTAAACTTTTCCAATTTTGGTACTGGAAATTAAAAAAAAAAAAAGTAAGTAAGGATTTGCTCAGGACGTTGTGTTTCTCTCTCCCTCGCATCTCCGCACGTGTTCCCGGCACACCCCGCGTGTCAGTGTTTCCTGCATGGTTTGTCTCCTCTGTCACGGCCCGAAGGCTCAGAGAAGCAGTAGGAATATGCAGGCTGCAGGCTCGGGGCCCAGCTTGTTCTCCAACGTCGTGGAAGGGGACTGTACGTCACGGGCCCGAGGGCCTGCGCTCCCGTGCGCCACACGGACAGAGCCGAGAGAGAGCGACTTCTCCGGGTATCCACGTCGGACCCTTTGTTTTAAACATTTTTATCCACCTTGACCGCCCCTCCCAGCTCCGCGGCCTCACGACGGATACTCACGCTGGAGCGAGCAGGACAAACCAAGCTTAACAGGCTTTGGTGGAACCTGTAGGGAAGGAAATAGCTCTGACCGGTGGCTGAGGCGGCGCGGGGCGACCCCGCAGCACCCACACCCACCAGGAACTCACGGCCTATTATATAGTTAAAACGGGGAGGGAGAGGGCAGGCGATGACAGCGCGGCGCCACGCGGCTACTAGGGCCTCATGGCAAAGCAGGGAAAAGAAGGAAAGGTTAGAAAGTGCGGAAGCCGAGAGGACTATACATACGTAACGCACCGCTGCCCAGGGTGAAAGAGGACGAACTGCCCCGCGCGGCGATTTTTATAGGACGTGGGGGTGGGGCTAAAATGTGTGCGCGCGCGCGCCCTGCTCGAGGGGCGGAGCAAACCATATACGGGCATGGATTGCAACATTCGGCGGAAGAGGCGGGGCGGCGGCACCGCGCATAGCCGGAAGTGCGGTTGGCGCAGGCGCAGTGGGAAGGGCGCGAAAAGCCGCGGCCTCAGGTGAAGCACCGCCATGGCTGACCCGCCCTGCACCCCCGACTCGGGAGCCGGCACATCCCTGCTGAGGGCCGTTGAAAAGAAACGACCACAGAAGCAGGGTTTAAGAAAAAACAAAAATTCTAAAATACTTTTATTTAATAATTAAAATCTGTTTGCTGAGGAGACTGATATACAATGCAGTGGCGGCTGTACAGGGGATGCTGTGAGGGAAAAGCCCCCAGTGCATGCTGGGCCACGGCCGGTGTGTTGCCACACTGGTCTGCGAACAAGACAAAGTTCTCTCCCTCCCCGCCCCGAAATCCGCACAAGTGGATCTTACACATAGTTTAGTTTTGTGCATAATACAGCGGTGGCCCTAACCAGATTTTGTTTTTTTAACCCGCACTGAGGAAGAATTTTTCTCTCAGAATAGAAATACTGTCTTTTTAAGGTCACTTTTTAAACCTATTCTTCCCCTCCTTTCGACCCACACAGTGAAATTATCAAGTTTCCAGTACGTTTAGCTGTAAAAATGAGAAAAAGGCAAACTTCAACCCTGATTTGGGAGAGTAAAAAACATCTGAGAGAAAGCCACAATAAAAACAACTGACTACTCTCACAGTTTCCCCAAATTAACAAGTTTTAAAAAGGCAAGAGTCATGTTTCCTGGTTCTGTAATTTGTTAAACAAGCCTAAATATCTCAAGATGTGTTATTAAGACCACAGCAAGTGTGAGAGAGTGCAGAGCAAATGTTTTCTACTTCTGTCGGGGTTTTCTCTCTTTTTTTTTTAAACGAAAAGATGCAGCATATGTTAATATCTATACAATTCCCTTCCAGGACAACAAACCGTTGGTCAGTAGTGATTCAGGGCATTAAGGACATGACAGAAACCAGCAGAACCCCCAAAAAATAACGAGTGCCATGTGAGTTGTCTGCCAGGGTTCTCTGTACACAGCTAATATACACACACATGCTTCCGAGCACATGCTCTCCTCAGCTTCCCAACATTAGAGCTGCCTTTTTTTTTTTTCTCCCTTCCTGATGGAAAGGAGAAGGAAATGAGGAATTGCACCCCAAGACAAGTCTGTACAACTTGGGAAGGAAGGGGTCGTTCCCCTGGGCAGGGTCCTGGCAGAGTCATCTTGCTGAGCCACACGAGGTATAGTGTCAGTTCCAGCCTGATGGCACGAGAGATGTGTTTGTTCCAGTGAAATGCTACATTCAGACAGGATTCCCCTTCCCTGGCCCAAAGCCCTTTGCTGGGTATGTTTGGAAGGCAAATCTTGGAAGAGCTGAGGTTCCACCCTCAGTGTATTGCCTAGGAGAGGGGTGCAGAAAACTTCCAGCGCTCCCAGGTTTCTTGCTCCCTCCTTGGAATATTACGGTCGATGGTATCTGAAAGCCAAGTGAAAAATCTGAGCGTTAACCCTGGAAACTCAGGTTAAATGGTTACCTGGGCACTACAGATGGCCAAAGAGAGTAAATTGAATTATCTCAGAGCTCTCAGCCCTCAGGGAAGCTCTAAACAATTTCACCTCCTGTGCTCTACACTCAACTTTGCCACACAGAGCTGGAAGGAAAGGAATCAATTAGGCCACCATCCAAGGTAACTCATTAACAAGGTGTTTTGTGGCTGCATATTTATAGCCCCAGCTGCAGCTTCACACTAGTTTCAGATACACCTCACAGTAGACACTGGTCACTGAGTCTTCAGGATGGAAGATCCACTTTAAGGAAAAAAAAACCACTTTGTGTCTGCTACCACTCACCACCCAGGACTGAGACAGAAAAGAACATTCAATCTCCAAGTGCTGCACAAATAATTTTTCTAAGGTTAATTTAGTGTTTTGCCACTGTCCTTGCAGCACAGCTCTAACAAGACCAAAACTCTAAATTAACACTTTCTTACCTGGTGAACTGCTTGCTCTCCTCGTGCACTTCCATTTCACAGCTCTTAAACTCATTCAGCTCCTTCCTGATGGCAGCCTGCAAAAGAGGGAGGTGGTTTTTTTGTAAAGGAAAGGGCTCAGATTGCAGCAGCCACCCCAGCTTTCACAGTCGATTAACACCAAACTGAATTTAATCAGCCCCTCAGTGATGAGGGCTGGGCAGTCCCCAGAGGTGGCCAGGGAGGACAAAGACAGATGGTTCCCTGCCAGCTTCTTGAGCCTGCAGTGAACTGCACGGCTGTGACCAATGCCCAGTATCCTTGCTGTGTCCAGAAAAAAGAATGTGGCTGGGGAAGGGTCTGGAGCACCAGGAGTAGCTGAGCAAGGTGGGGGTACTGAGCCTGGAGAACAGAAGGCTCAGGGGAACCTTCTTGCTCTGTACAACTCCCTGACAGGAGAGTCAGGGCAGCTGGGGGTCAGTGACTTCTCCCAGGTAACAAGTGACAGAACAAGGGGAAATGGCCTCAGGCTGAGCCAGAAGAAGTTTAGATGAGATACAAGGAAAAATTTCTTCATGGAAAGGGCTGTGGTAGAATCGCCATCCCTGGAAGTATTCAAAAATGTGCAGATGGGGCAGCTGGGGACCCAGTTCAGTGGTGAACATGGTGGTGCTGGGTAAAGAGTTTGACTCCATGATCTTCAAGGGCTTTTCCAACCTTAACGATTCCATGATTTTATGATTCTTACATCACTCAGAAGCTGAAGCAGAAGCCATGCTGGCCTTGACACTGCCCACCTGGGCTCCACATTGCCATGAGGCAGCAGGAAGCAGAGCTGGGACAGCACACGCAAGCGAAGGGACACAGGTGGGGTGGCAGAGGGAAAGATGAAGAGGTGAAGCCAGAGGAACAGAGCAAATCTCCTTTGCTCACACGTGCAACACGAAGGCTCCCCTTCACATCTGGGGACAGGACACTTTCAGTTACCTTGTCAGCTGGTGTCAGCTTTGTCCATGGCTTATCTGCTCGCCGGTCATAGTCTTGAGCATCTGTTACTTCCACATATTCGTTGAATCTCAGGATCTTCCTGGCCTGCAGCTCTGCCACTGTAGGCCTTTGGCTAAGCTGAATACGAGCAAAAACAGAGGAGGGTTAGTCTGAGCCTTGTCCACAAAGCACATCAAGCAGAAGACTAAGAACCCCAAACAAAACTAAAACCAGCTCCCTCACTGTGCCTTAACCACAGACAGTACCAGATCCTGTTTGCAGCCTGCAAGGGAACAGATAAACCTCTTACAGACTGGATACTGCCACTGGGATCACAAGGCCAGGCTAGGGCACGCACGGTCACAGAGAAGGACACTGAGGAATGTTGGAACAGCCACTACAAGGGTAAGCCCTGCATGACACCTCTAAACACAGCTTCAGCAACGGCTACACTCACACTTCACACCCACAGGCCTTGGGGAAGCTTTTCCCAGCCATGAGTAACAATCACAACTAATTTGGATGTAACAGCTAAAAGCAGCTGTTGCTCTGCTCAGCTCCCACACTGCAGTTACTTTAGAAATGGATTTTAGGGAGCCTACTGTGAAGCCGCTGCTGCTGAAGCACTGTGTTGAAGCAGTCAGACCAGCAAGCCTTTCAAGTGTCAGGTGCCAAATTCAGTTCTCATCTTGCTCTTTACACTCACTGCCAGCTCAGATCTGTCACTGACAAGCACGGCCATGGTGCCAAGGGCTCGCCGTGGGTGACAGTCCCCATTCCAAAGTCACTGCAGCCCGAGGGCACTGGTGACACTTAGACAAGAGCCCTGTGGCCTCCCCACAGCACGGTGCCTACACGGTGCTCTCTGCCCCCGTGCCCTGCCAGGTGGCCATGGCCCCGGGAGCCAGCAGTACCTTTCTGGTGAGCCGGCGCTTGATCTCGCGCTTCTCAGCCTGACGGTCAGCTTCATTTTTCGCTGCCGAGGGGAAAAGAAACGTATTTCATGTAAGCATCAGGCTTTGAGAAGTGCTTTCTAGGCTTGAACAAAGGAGAGTATTGAGCTGGATCAGATTATCTACAGATCAAAAGGCTTAGGACAGGCAGAAAGCACAGTACAACTCAATACCCTGTGTCACCTCCTGAACCGGCAGGAGCAAATATGGCCCTTATGCAGCACCAATGAGTCATGTCAAAGATTAATGGCCATTTTGCCAGAATACACCCAAACCACCGTGCAGCCCGTTCCTTCACAAAGCTATTGTAGTTTAGAAGAAAATAACAGCACGGGTAAGTATTTCAAATGGAAACTTCCTGAACTGACGTTCCCATTTCCTCAAGGTGTTTATTTAAAACTTTTGCAGAACAAGATATGGCCAAGAGAAACAGTCCCAAACTTCATGATGCACTGCTGCTTTAGAGATCATGCAATGCTGTAATGTCTGGAACACAAATAAAATCCAGCACAAACAAAAAACACCTTTACCAGTCCTTGCTGTGCAACAGCAGAGTCTGACCCAGCCCATGCACTCTTCTGAGGTGGCAGGCATGGGACAGTTTTCTGTCCATAATCATATGATCCCAGAATGGGTTTGGTTGGAAGAGCCCTCAATGGTCACCCAGTCTCACCCCCTGCTATGGGCAGGGACACCTTCCACTATCCCAGGCTGCTCCCAGCCCTGGCCAGCCTGGTCTTGGACACTTCCAGGGATCCCATGGTAGCCACAGCTTCTGTGGGCAACCTATGCCATGGGCCTCCCCACCCTCACTGGGAAGATTTTGTTCCTAACACCTAACCTAAATCTTTTTCAATTTAAAACCATCCCCACCTGATACATTAAGATGTTAAAGGCAAACTTATGGTATTTCTCAGAACCACCAGAGAAGTGCTACTCACGCTGAAGAATGTTCCTCTGTTCCAGTTCTTCTGCAGTTGGTCTCTGACTCAGTCTCCTGAAGAGAAGTGTTCAAAGTGCAGAATGTTTTATCTGGTCATTCATTAGTAGCAGATGAAGAATAAAACTGCCTGTTTTCAGTGCACCAGACAGCCTCCTTCACACTCCTCACTCACCACTGAGGATCACTGCTGCCCTGTTTTACACTATGCTCTGCTCAAACAGCTGCTCAGCCACTGGCACAGCTTTGGGAAGGGCATTGGGCTCTCCAGCTCAGAAGCTTTGCAAGGAGCTCTGACAGCAGACAGTTCCAGCTTCATCCACCACCAGCACCCACCCTGCATCCATCCACACCTTTTTATACCATCTGTGTTCTACTTGTCTGTAATCCTTGAGATTTTCCCCTCTCAGTCCATTTAACCTCTGGAAGTAGGGGCCTGTCAAGTGGGATATTGTTCAACTCCAGGAGGAAATCCCAACTTTTCTAACGGCTGAAGAACAGCAACACTCAACCTCCCAGCCCTTCCCCTGCTGCCATGCCCAGCCACCAACCCTATTCCAGCACAAGCTGCTTGGACAAGGCATCAACTTTGTCCAGTCCCACACTGATGATCATCACTATCTGCACCTGATTAGCGTGGTCCCAATCTGCTGACGGATTTCATTCCACTCCTCTTTGCTCTTCCGAGGGAAAACGATCTTCTCCTCCTGTGGCGTGGTTGTGCTCCCCAGCTTCATAGCCAGCGTATCTTTCCTCTTCACTTTGGTGGCCAGCATGCCTGTGGGGAGGGAGAGCACCAGGATGCAGCTCAAGGCTGCTGAGCCTGCCACAGCAATCCCAGCCCTGTGCCTCTGGGAGTTGTGCTCTCCCTGAGGGAGAGCCGTCCTCTGTCCTTGCTCTTCCCAAGCTCTGCACTCACTGCACAGCAGCAGCCACCAGCACTCTTGTGTGACACCACACACTCACCTACTGCTGTCCTACCTGAGGGGGTGGGACAGCACAGGGTGTCAGAGGAGCAATCTGCAGCTGAAGGGGTGCACTCAGCAGGTGAGTGCACAGGCTTGGCTGCAGAGCCTTGGAAAAAGCAAGGCAGAGGACATGTGCTACATCATGCAACCAGGAACCAGCTGCTTTGAAGCACTGTGGGAAGCAGTGTTTTATCCAGATCTCAGTGCAGCCAGGCACGAGACCAATAAAAAAAGCCACCTGCAGTGTCAAAGCCTTACTGTTATGGCTTTCATCGTCTTCCTCATCTTCATCATCTTTATAAAGGATGGGCCCCTCCGAGTCAGAATCGCTCATCCCTTCGTCTCCTTCCTGCTCCTCCGGGAGGACTTGGGGTACCAGTCTGGGGATGACTGTGACACATGGCACATCTCCAATAAACACACGAGGACCTGAATTCTGTTCCTCTTCCTGGTCATCTTCTTCCTCTTCCTCATCATCTGGACTAACGAGAAGCATGCTATTATACCTCTGAACACAGGGCACGGGAGCTGCAGAATATCCCTAGAATCAATACATCCTTAGCTCTCCTCAGGGAAGGCCAGACACCAGAGGTGCAAGAGCCACCACAGGATGCTGCACCGTCCCCTCTGATCAGGGGCTCTGGCTCAGGAAATGACAGAGGCAGGTTCTGCAAAACCAGACCTCTGACCCCACTGCTTTGTTACTTGGAGATTCAGCTCTGCTATAACACGAGACAGTCCTTTTCCCACTTATGTTTAGCAAAATGAAAGGCTAAGCAAAGCCACAGATGGATGGAACGCAGGACTTTGAAACACGGATTTGGCCAACAGGGAAAACTGCTTCAGCAGAGACCCAAGCCCTGCCCAGAGCCATCCCCACCATCACAGTGCTACAGGAGCTGGGAGAGCCAGCACACATGCAAGGAGGTACTCACACTTTGAGCATCTCAATGGTGACAGGCAAGGATCTCGTCCTGCCCAGGGTGCCACTGTCTTCTCCGAAAGCATCGTTCTCAAAGAGCAGCGAGTGAGCCCTGTGGGACCCCTCGGGGGGGGGGGTGACGGGCAGGGGGCTGGCCAGAGCCTGCTGGATGCGAATGTGCAGGGGGATTTGGGGCAGCCGAGGCAGCACGGGGGGTTCGCCAAACCCTTGCTCTGCCGTCCTCCTTGACACTTCCGTGGACCTGAAGTCTTCAGGAGGAGGAGGAGGAGGAGTCTCCTTAAGCAGGTCCAGGGAGCACGGTGGGTCTAGGGCAGGGGTGGAGGTGGGCAGAGCCACGTGTGGAGGTTCTGGGGGTACATGGGTGGGCAGCGGTGGCGAGGACGAAGGCGGTGGGTAAGCTGAGGTCACCTGCAGTGGAAGTGGTGCGGGGCGACTCACTGTCACTGTCCTGTCATTTGGGGGCTTGGAGGTGACAGCCTCTGACGTGTTGTTAGGCAGGAGGCCTCTCTTTGGGGGAAGAGGAGGGGAAGGCTTGGACAAGGCTGTACCACTGGTCATTACTTGGGAAAGTTCAGCTGAAAATAAAAACCACAAAAGCCACAATGTTTAACAGGGTATTTTCCAGATAATCGTCACCAGTGTGGAAAAAGCACAGCAATGCACTCAGAGCCTTGGACTAATCATTCTCTGCTACTTTTTACTAGAATATCATACCAGAAATAGCCAGGTTGCAAGGCTCTAGTTTGTCCTTCCAGCAGCAAAGGTAAGACTTGGGAGAGCAGCCAAAAATGAGCAGGCTGAGACAGGTTTGTACATCCTGCTGCTTCAGAGAGAGAGAAATGGCACCAGCCCTTGAAAGGCAGCACAGGAACCTGTCCAGGAATGCAGTCATGTGGGCACTTTATGGCTGTGTTTACAGCATAAAGGAACATACACATCCAGGACACCCCGGACTCCAGTTGCGTTAACGGCTCCCCTGCACATTAAAGAACTTCTTGGGAAGACTCAGAAAGTCTTAAAGTCTTATTTTTTGCTCAGAGGCAAAAATCAGCACAGCTGCAGGCAGCAGTGTGCTCCCCCCTGTTGTATTCATTCATCAGACCCAGCCCAGGAACATCGCACTGCCACCAACTCCTCAGGATGAGGTTCTGCTTTACTTCCTCTCAACTCTGTTCCTTAAGCCCCATAGAAACTCATCTACCACTACAAAGCAACTAGAAAAACTTCCAAAAATACCTAAAGCTGTTCGTTTAAATATTTGCTGTTTGATGGAGAAGAGAGGAAGAAACAGAGATATGAAAAATGTTTGCAGTGGGCAGTCACAAGATCCTCAAACCCCCTTGTGTTCCCAGGGACACTGCACCAGTAAAGACTGCTCTTGCTTGAGGAGCTTGCAGCTTTTAACATCCATGTATCCATGGCTTCTCGGGCTTGTAGAGGCTTTGCCTAAAGCAGCTGAGACTTGCTGCACATTTCCCTGGAGTGGGTGACAGTGACACATGGATGTCCCCAGAGCAGAGCTGGGAGAACCTGCGGTGCAGACACCACGAGAGGGTGCTGCAAGTGGGAGAGATAAGGCCACAGAGCTGGAGAGAGGTGGGCACATTTGTGAGATGGTTAGCATTTTTAGACTTTCCCCTTGTAGATTAAGGGCCAGATTGTGCAAAACAGAGTGCCCTCAGCTCCTGCCCAAGGGACTCCAGTGTCTCCTGAGCAGTGCTCCAAGCGTGGCAAGAACCATGCTTGAGGCACCTCTGGGTAAGAGCAAAATTTGAAAGGGACCAAGGAGCTGGCAGAAGGAAGCTGCTGCTTGAGACACCAGAACTGCACAGGGAATGAGCATCTTGGGGACAGACAAAGAGGTGACTGCACAGTGACACCCTCCCCTGCCTCAGGCTGTAACAGAGGCACAGAAGGACCCCCCAGCAGTCAGAGCAGGCACCAAAGACCTGTGGAGAGCTCACAAAGCCAATTCCACTCCTGCCCTTCAACAACAGTGACAACACAAGGCTCACACAGCAACACCGCAGCTCCAGCATGCCAGACCAGAGGGCTGTGGAGCCTCCTCTACATCTGCACTGGTACCCAGGAGACAAAAGAGAACTGCTGGTTCTCTCCTCCCCTGCACACTCCCAGCCCAGAGGCAAGATGGCTCTAAACACGGTGGATACACTCCTGTTTCCAGACACAGTTTTTGTTCCAAAAAAGTACCTCCTGCCATTAACGCTGGGGCATTTCAAATGCCACCTGCAGTGTGTGCAAGCAGCTTAAAGAAAATAAGAAGGTATTTCATGGAGTGCTCAAGCATGGTCAGGCTAATCAAGCTGGTCTGGCCCATGGGGGCTGTTAATACCATACCAAGGTCACTTGCACAACCTGCCAGAGCAAGGTGAGCCTCAAGCAGAGCAGAACCATCCACCCACACTGAAAGCTGCGGCCCAGGCTATTTCAGATGGCAACTTGCACATCCAGCACTCAAAGCACACCTGGGGAACACCTCCAGTTTCTGTGGTAACAGTGCAGACCTGTCAGATTGATCTTCCCAGGAACTTCCCTCCTGATCTGTGCTAACCTCTGCTAGCCCTGTCCAAAGATTAGGAGGTGTCTGTGAAAGAACTGCCTGAAATGCCAACAGGCCACCGCTGCATGGAAGTCACCCCAACCCTCAATGTTGCATCTTTAAGATCCCCAGACCTCTCACAGAGAACAGAGACTAAATGAGCTTTAAGAAACTCTTGCCAAATCTTCTGCATAGAAAAGCTACAGAGATGAAAACATTTAATTCTCTAAATGGGAAGATTAAGTTGAAATTACAATTGAGCTGATTTATCCATAGGACAAGACACAGGGACAAGACTCATATGTCAACAGCCCAGTCACAGACCTTAGAGGAGGTGCCTGAGTATAACCAGGGAAGTCTGAATTATCCCTGTCAGCTCCTGGTCTCTGCCCAATGAAACCATGTGGCCTGGCAGTCACAGCCACACCACACATTGGTGGGTTTGTTTCTTGGTTTGTTTGTTGGTTTTTTTTTCCAAGAGCAGCTGAAAGACAGAATTGTCACTAACCACACTCTCACAAAGCAAAACCTCATCCACCATTCCCCAATCCCAGCTGAATCCCAGCCCCCAGTGAAGCAGCAACATTCAGACACTGCCTTAGAGTTGACAGAGAGCAGGCAGGCAGGGATTCCTTCCTGCAGGTAGCTTTTGGGAACAGACTGGATAGCTCATGGCAGAAGACTCCAGGAATTACACTGTTCCCAGAACACGTGTGTCTTGGCTACACACTGACAGATTCGAGTCCAAACTAGACTGCTTTCAGGAAAGATGGTCAGACATTCTCACACATCTTCCCTTATGAAGGGAAGAGAGTCTTGGAGCAGTGGGTCCAGAACATCTCAGGGTACAAAAATCAGCTTATGGGGTCACTTACCTATTAGTGAGTTGCTATTTCTGTTGATGGGTTTGGGTGGAGGGACGGGAGGCTGCTTGGCAGGAGCTGTGCTGGTTGCACTGGTGGGAACAGTAGTGTTGGCACTGGCAGGAGCAGGGAGCAGAGTCCTGGGGGCTGGGGAAGGGGCAGCTGTGGAATTGACTGTCTTTGCTGCTGTAGGGGCTGTGCTGAAGGGGGTGGTCCTTGCAGTGCTGCTGGCAGGTGTTGGATCCTTGGCCTGCACTTCGTTTGCTTCCTGGGAAGAGGAGGGGGGTCTTTTTGGAGGGAGCAGAGGTTGTCTGGGAACATGTGGCTCCTGAGGTGGTTCCAGTTCGGGGCCAGGGTGGCTGCTGGTGGAGCCTGCAAAGGGAGGAAGCTCAGCTTAAGGCACTGGAGGGCCCACTGAGAGTGGGAAGGATCAGATGAGAATTCAAAACTGGTTACAGGAGAATGTGAAGCCCTGACTTTGCACACATCTGTTTTCTTACCCTGCCTCCTCTTTGGTTCCTCCACTGGAACAGGCTTCCTAAGGCTGGATGTCTTTGTGGCCTCTTCCTCCTGGCTGGGCAGGTCACAGACCCCAGGACCCCCAATGGGAATGGTGTGGCCATTCTTCAGTGCAGGTGGGTTCAGCTTCTCTGACTCTTCACCATCTGCAAGGGGACGGGAGGAGAGAGAAGCAAAGAGAAAACACTCAGAAGGCAGGGGAGAAGAGAGGTGGCTGAGCTGACTCAACCACCATGGAGCCATACCAGCTTCTTTCTGTCTTCTGAAACAGCTGCTCTTCAGTCACCTTCTGCACAGGACAGCACAGCAACCCAGCCAGCTGGAGCTGACAGCCCTTGATTTCTTTATCAATGAGTCAATTATCAACAAATCACACAGCACTGTATGCCATCAAGGGTTTTTCTTCTCCCTGTCTTGCCCTTCCTCCTATGTAACAGGTTAGTGAGACCAGTGCTGTGCTGCAGCACAAGAAGTTCTAAACCTCCAGCAGCTTTTGTATCCACCCTCCATCACAGAGCAGTCACCAATTCCCTGCTGCAATGCAGCATCCAACACGAGCCAAGTCATCTACTGCATGTGCAGTAACAGACTTTCACAAAGTCCTCAGATTAGTGGAAGAAGCACCTCTGTTTTCCTTGTTTCTACCCTGAATTTGGCACCATCTTCCTCCCTGAGTAGGCTGCCTTCCTCCCAGGTGGGAAAACAGACAAGAGAGAGCATTGTAAAGGGTAAGGCAGACAGGAATCAGTTCAGCAGAAAGCCCTTAGATTTGTCTCCCAAGAGTGAGGTTTGGCCAGAGGAAGATCTACACAGACACAGACAGAAGTTCATTTGCAGACTCACCCTGCTCAGGCTCTTCCAACAGAACCCCTCTTTTTACCAGCTCCTCTCTTGGCTTTCGCATAGAAATTTTTCGTTCTAAAACTGATATTAAATTGAAAAAAAGCATTCAGAAAACAGAGCAAGCTTGAAGTTCAGTAAGAGTTTTTTTTGTTGGATTTTTTTTTTTTCTTTTAAAGAGATTCTCTAGAGAAAATAAAAGGGCTTCAAATTTCACTGCTTTTGCATGGATTAAGGGGAGAGAGGAGGAACTGCATGTTCAGACCTGCATTTCACACTGCACTGCTGATCATGCAGCAAAACCTCCCTCCCCACAGCTGCTTGGGGAGCTTCCTTGAAAGAAAGGAATTAATCTGTCTGGAACTACGGCTCCATGGCAAGGTGTTTCTGGAGAGACTGCAGATGCCAGCTGATCACCAAAGTCCCATTTTGGTTCTTACATGTGTCAGCACTCAGACTTGTGACAGCAACCCCTTCTCAGATGGATGGAGAAAGGGACACCCACCCAGCCCCTGCCACTTTACCTTCTGAAGTCTCCTTGAATTTGTCACTGCTTTTCTTTTTCCTCCACTTCCAGGGTTTGAAAATCTTGCCAAAGCTTGAGAACTTGCTTTTCCTCTTTGTAGGAGGTGTGGTGTCACCTGATTCCAAAACATCTACTCCCATGCTGGCATCACCTGGGGTGTGATCCACCTCTTCAGCTGCACAGAAAAGAAGGAAAAGAATGAAGAATTACTTCCGTGCTGCAGGTAACAGCTCCCATCTCCCACCAACCCACACCACACTGGGAATGGTTGCACACATTCATGCAAAGGGAACAAGACTCTACCTGTGGCTCCACTGAGCCCTCACATCAGCTTGGGGAGACACAAGTGGGCTTCTCAAAATAAACAGGGCAAAGGGAAACTGCTAAGAGCCTTCCTGATGAGACAAGGGTTACAGAATCCCAGAATCATTAAGGTTGGAAGAAACCTCCAAGATCACAGAGTCCAATCTGTGCCAGATCCCCACCTTGTCACCAGCCCAGAGCACCAAGTGCCTGTCCAGCCATTCCTTGACACCTCCAGGGATGGGGACACCACCACTGCCCTGGACAGACTGTGCCAGGGACTGACAACTCCTCAAATGAATAAATTCTTCCTGATGTCCAACTTGAACCACCCCCCCCGGCACAACTTGACACTGTTTCCTCCTGTTCTCTTCCTTGTTCTCTGGGGGCAGAGCCTGACCCTCACCTGGCTGCACCTGCCTGTCAGGGAGTTGGAGAGGGTGAGAAGGTCCCCCCTGAAACTCCTTTCTCCAGGCTGAGTTCCCCCAGTTGTCTCAGCCACATACTAATTTAATTTTGCAGTGTCACAGCTTTGCCCATGAATGCAAACCACTTCCCTACGTTTTCTCATCTTCATTTGGAAGCAGCAGGTGCTGGACACAAGTCATGACATGAACACAGACACCTTCCAGCCCACTGAGCTGATGTTCACAGCAGTCTGCACCCCAAAATCACCAGACCCATTCCAGCAGCTGGATGTGCCAGATTTTCCTCTCTCTGATTTTCCTTCTATAAATACAGGCAACAAAGCTGGCCAAGAGCAACAACTCCACAGGAAAGCAACACAATACAGGCCTGTGCTCCACCTACTGCACAGGAGTCTCTGGAGAACAGCACAAGAAGGACACGGAGCTGGGAAGGGACATGAAAAAACCAAACCAAACCAACAAAAAAAAAACCAACGCAGAAAAAAAACCACTTTTGAAGCAGAACTGGAGCACAAAACACTAATCTGGGGACTGCTGATCCTGTCTTGCCTGATGTTGCTGTTTTGGGGTATGTGATGGAACACAGAAGACCACTTACAAAGAGCAGAATTTAGCACTGCCTAAAAAAAAAAAAAAAAAAAAATCAGTGCACACAAGCTAAGTGAAGCCAGCTGGTGCCCACTCCATGGCAGGATTTCCAGAGCCAGAATCCCTCAGATTCAGCACTAGAGACAGGAGCACTGCAGAGCTCAACAAACAAATGGAAGATCACTGAAACACAGGGAAGAGAAAAACAACAGATGGAAACCAGAGAGGGTTTGAGCCACTGCTTACTTGTTGGTTGTACTTTTGTTTAAATTAGCCCCATAACAGAAAGTCCCTCACTCCAAACCAGTCAAAAGCTGATGCCAGCCAACATTTGTTTGAAAAAGCAGCATCTGAGATGCTTTTAAATAAAAACAACAACCTTGACTTCATAACAGGAGAGAAACTGGGTGGGAAATAAAATACACCATGGCAACAGTGATCTGTGATTTTCTGCAGGGATGGAGGGTAGATGGAAGGAGAGTCACAGGGGGCAGAAAGGCATTTCCAGCTCCCAGAAACCCAAAGGGAATTGTCTGCATGTTTAGAGGCACTTTCTCCAGAGACCAGAGCATTAGGCTTGGAGTTGTAGATGCAATTTTAACAAGCAGTATTCACTGTGCTCAACAGAGCATTCCCAAACTTCACCAGGCAGGCACAAGCATTGCCAAGCACAGGCTGTATATGGAATTTGAAGCCCAAGTGCCATCAAAGGCACTTCCCTCACCTTTCCAAGGAGAGCAGTGCTGAAGGCAGCAGTACCAAGTTTGCCTATCTGTACCTACCCCTTCCCTGAGGAATGCCACTTATGTGCTGCCTACCACCCAAGATGTCAGAGCGCTGCACTAAGCAAAGTAAGTTATTAAAAGAAAACACATCCATTAGGTCCAGGGATTAATGAAGAGCCCTCAAGCACACTGGAATGTCTCCATTTCCAGTTCGAAGGAAAAGGACAAGCACAGTACCTCCAAAGGAGGAGCTGAGCAGCTAAGAGCAGAGAGGGTGGGGAGAACCCACATGTGACTACTCCTGGCAGAACCTCTCCCAGCAGCTCCTGCAGCCCAGGTCCAGCTGTCAAAGCAAATACCTTCCCAGGGTGGAGCTTCACTGCCAGAACTGCAACCACGAAGGTGAACACAGGAGGTTTCACAAGACCTTCACATCAAGAGCAAACCTCTTGGTCCTGCTTCTCTGCCTCACTGCTCCCTGCACCCTGTTACAACTGCTCCTGCTGAGAGTCAGGTGTTGTCCAACACGGAAACGCTTGGTTTTGGTGGTTTATTACCAGTTCCATGTCCAAAAACAGCCACATGAGACGGGGACACAGGCACACAAAACTGTCCCAATCATTCCAGCACCCTTTTGCTCTGTGTAGAATAAAACTTGACATGCTACTGAACATTCTGAGACCATCCCAGCCCACTGCTCGCACTGAAGCCAGGGAAGCCAATCCCTTCCCTGATCCCCCCTGGGATTCCTTCTGTCCTGTAGTGCGGCTGACAGGAGAACCTGTCCTACCCTTCCACAGCACTCTCCTTCTCCCATCCCATTACCACAGGGACATAGACATTTAAAGCAGTCAGTTGTGAAGTGAAGCAATTATGACACTGAGGACTAATGAGCGGGTGGATCAGCAGCTGGAGGTGAGATTTACAGATCTGCATTCAAATAACCTTATTGTTCAGTGATTGTTCACATTAGATAGCGCTCACACTCCCTCCAAAATGGACCCTCCCTTCCATTCACAGACCATTTCCAGCTCGAATTGCCATGAAATGGTGCAGAGAAGACATCTCTTCCGGTGAAGGCAGAGAATCCACCTTGCTGAGGCTGTGCCTCCTCCTGCTCTGCTCTACAGATGCAGGAGGGTCCCTAAGCTGCTTTGCAATGCAAGGGGGAAACCCTTCCTTATCCAAATCATGCACTGGGAAACCGGGAAGGAACCACAGCACAGTGCTACGAGAACGAAATAGGGGGGAAAAAAAGGGAACCAGACTTTGAGGGAAGGGTGGGAAGCATTAGGAATCTGATGCCTTCATCCCACCTGGCCCAAGAGCAACAGAGACCAGCCTCGCCCCCACCATGGTGCCAGGCTGGAAAACCCATTAAATACACAGAAAGGTTAAATGAGGTCACACAGCCCTGGGTGAAGCCAGCAGAGTCCTCATGAGAAGGCCAAGAGATTCCAGTTAGCAGGTCCCTAAAGTGACCCCACACTGAAGCAGGGCCTTGTTTAACCCTTCTGGAAGAAGTAGTCCATGCTTTGGAAAAGTGACCGCACAGATCCACCCTGACAGCGGGACGCTGTGCCTAATGTTCCAACGGAGTCCTGCTTGAGGAAAAATCAGCAATAAAATATGTGCTGCAACTTCAGCATGTTGCCTGATGCTCCTGGGGGAAATGGCCTGGAACACTTGGGGCTCAGAATCCAGCTGGTCCAGGGACAGTGTGATGCCCCAGCTGCTTCCCAGCCAGAACCTCCTGCCATTCCAGATCTGCTCTCCCAAGCACTTAAGCTGTTCTGATCTCATTCTATCCAAACAAGCAGGTGAATTTGAGCTGTTTGAAACAGCAGATTTGTGTTAACCCAAAATGTTTAGACTGAAATAATCTAGGGAAACGTCACACAACTGGCACAGCCTGAACACACAAGCAGGCAGGAAGCTTCAGCAGTGCCAAGCAGCTTGGGATGCAATTCCCCATCGGTTTGCCCGGCCAGCTGGTCCTTACAACCATCTCCTGGAGACATGCTTTTGCTCAAGTCTTGTAGTTAAATTTCATGCAGGGAAAAAAAAAGCTCTTTTTCCACTGCATCTTGTGCTATTGAGTGACCTGAGTCTTTTTTTCTTCCCATTCCCAGAGAAACCATTTCAGTGGAAGGAGCTGGAGACCCACGGGTTGGTCTCTCACGCCCTCAGCAATTGCCTACAGTGATGTGTTACCCGTTCCCAAAGTCCTGTCAGGCTTGGGGCTGCCATTCCTATTAAACAGGGTGAAGCTTTCACTTCCACCACTGCTCTCAGTGGGTTAAACTGGCGCAGCCAGGATTCATGGGGTCAATTAAAAACCCTACAAGAGGCCCCACACACAGGACAGCCCAGCAGGCAGCTCCCAGCCGGCCCTTACAAACCCCACCTATAAATGTCATGGTTTAATGGTCACACCATGGGCCAGGGAGGAAAAGTCACAAGGTGAGCAAGGAGAGTTAATCCCCATCTTCAGGGGTCAAGCCCCAAAATACCCATTTGCAGAGCCAAGCACTGCCAGCTTGGAAACAGGCACAGCAGGAACTTCAGAAACCAAGAGGAATAAGTAAAAACCATGCCTTCCATTAAGGATCATTTCAAATGTGGAAGATACCTGCAGTTCTATCACAGGCACCTCTGATGCACAGTGCTAAAGAACTAAACCCAACCTGGATCTAGTGCAGGGCATTCCAGAATTAATCCTGATGAGTTTTTAAACTGTTTTAACTCAGGCCACACATCCTCAGAAGTCACTCAGGTTATGGAGAAATTTTGCTTTTAAGTTAAAAATCACCTCAGATCCAAGTCTGAGACCACAACAAAACAAGGCCGAAAAGCTGTGAAGAAATCAAAGGATTGCATCTCAGATGATGACTGTTTGTAATATCTTGAATACACCTGGGAGAAAATATTCTGATTTTTAGTGCTCATGAGGAAAATGGAACAATCCTTTAAGGATGTAGGGTCAGTGAGCCCCAGGACAGGGAATGGAGCTGCTAAGAAAACGTTAAGAGTAAGCTGCTTTTTTCCCCCAGACATTTCTGCAGACATCCAAAGGCTGGTGAAGCAGCCTAAGAGAAGCCAGGTATCGCCCTCCCTGTACTACCATGTACATGTACTACCATGTACTACCTCTGCCCCAGTCCATTTCTAGGATGTAAGACCTGGTAAATTCTACCTTCATTAAGAGACGTCCCTATTTTGATGTGTAAACAGACTTGCACGGTGTCTAAATCGTGGGTTTGGGCCAGACTCCTTCCACCCACAAACCAGAGTTCACCTAGAAGCTGATCCATCTCTTCTTGTAGGAGCTACTACAGGATTTCCACAAATCCCAGCAGTTTCTGTTCATAAGGAGCTTGCTGGGCATTTCTGGTTTTGGGAGAAAGACGTAGGTGCTTCAGTGCCATGGCTGCAACTCTGCTTAATCACCTGTATTTCCTTCCCTAAGGAACACACCTCCCTGAAGTTCTGCTATCCAGCAAGCCCACAAGGTGCATCAGGAAATTCTGCAGAACATGCTCTGCGCTCCAGTGGGACCATTGCAGCCCCGAGCCAGCACCAAGGCACTGCCACAAGCCTTCTTGCTGCCACCAGTGTGGATGCATAGGCTGGAGAGCAACCCCACTCCTTCCTTTCCCACCCTGTGTGTCCAGCAGAGCACGCAAGAATCCCAGAAGCTTCCAAGCAAAAAGCAACAATTCAAAAAGCAAACACTCTTCGAGGGAAATGCTGCTAAAAGTATCCAAACATCACATTAGGTAAATGCTCTTAAGCTTCCCTAAAACAGCTTTAAAAACTTGGTGTGTTTTTCTGAATCGTCCAGGGAAGAGTGAATCCTGACCTCAAAGGAATAAAAGGTTGTGGTCACAAAACAGCCTCAAGTAGTCCCATCCCTTGGCTTCCCTATGTTTTGTGTGTTTCTAATCACCATAATCTTCACAGGACTCTCCTTAACAGCATCCTGCCACAGTTAATGCAAGAACCATCTCTTCAAGTTCCAGATTTAATCAGTAGGAACTGTGAGAGCTGTGCCACGAAAAAAGACTTCAGAGAGCAAATGAGCAGTTGAGGAAATACAAGGTCTGCTGGCCCAGTCTCCAGAAAGCACAATATCATTACACCAAGCCCATTCCCCTAGAAATTACCACTGTTCCTGGTGTTTGATGAGGAAAGAGCCCAAGACTGACCAGGTCGGCTTCTAACAGTGAGTAAATCCAAGCAGAACATGCTGTTGATCTCCACAGTACAAAGACAACTGAGGTTTTGCTTCTCCCTTCCACTCTATCACTTTATTTTTAGCAACCCTTGAACAAGACTAGCTGGAGTGAACAGGTGGTAGGGAAGAGAACCACTGGTTTCATCTGAGCCCTAGAAATGGTTGATAGGGTCAAAGTTATGGAAGTGAAAAACAGTGAAAATAACAGTATGAAAAATAATGAAAATAATAGTCTGTATGTTGAGGGTGCTTTTTGTCTGCCAATGTCAATTCCTTCTCTAAACATTAGATAACTCCTCTTTACAGATGAGGGTGAACAACTGAGCCCAGGAGGCTAACAGCAAGTGGGAATGACAGAAAGGCAACAGCGGGATGTGGAAAGTCTCCCCACAGTCCCAGTGCTGGGAGCAGCACCCACGACAGACCTGGAGTAACGCTGACCCCCACCCAGTGCCTGGGAACTGGGGCTGCTCCTGGAGCTTAACACAGTTGTGTTTTCTCCAGCCTGTTACTGAGAGACCTCAGAGTGGAGAGGGAAAACAAGCAGGGAGATTATTGCCAAGGCTTCCTCCCCCTGAAACTGCTCCAGCTGCCCCAAAACCTGGGTGACATCAATCACAAGGAGGCAATTCTTGGTGGCTTTGGTCCAGGCTCACTCTCGGGACTGACTGCCCCACACAGGTGAACTCTCCCACTGTCCAAGTGTTCTGCAAAGGTAAAATCCCTGAATCCATGCCAGCCCGAGGCCGTCCCTTAAAACAGCAGCTTAGAGCCCAGCCCGTCTGAAGACCAGAGAACGTGTTGTACAACGATTCCATGTGAAATACAGTAAAAGAAAGGAAGGAAATGAGTTATTTCTCTGGTTTCTCTCCCCAGCTGGGCACAGGTTACACAAGTTCCACATTCCACTCCTCCCAACTCCTCCGTTTCACCTGCAGAGCTGCAGCCCCAGACCTCCCCGCGTCCCCTGCCCTGCATTACTCACCAAAAGCACCTGGATTTACCGGCCTGGAGAAATGCGGCTGCCCCATGGGATCGTGCTCAGGGCAGCTCTCCGGGAAGAGAGGACGAGCGCGCGCCGAGAACACTTCAACGCTTTAGAGCGGTAAATCCACACCTGGCATGAAGAGCGAGCCTGGCGAGCGAGGCTCCCGACCCTCAGGCCAGGGCTCCGGTGTCCGAGCGCCCGGCGCTGCCCCCGGCCCCCATGGCCGGCACTGGGCTCTCACCAACGGGCG